>NC_041392.1:406357384-406531465 GCF_002162155.2 Triticum dicoccoides
GTCGGATTTCGGGTTCCGGCAGACCCTTGAGGTTCGTACACTGGGGTGCGCGCGGAGATTTCGCTTCCTACCTACCTGCACCCCTCCTCCTCGCTAAGATCTAAGCTATGGAAAGAACAACACAAGGGACACAGGGTTTATACTGGTTCGGGCCACCGTTGTGGTGTAATACCCTACTCCAGTGTGTGGCGTGGTGGATTGCCTCTTGGGCTGATGATGATGAATGATAGAAGGAAGAACAGCCTCACGAGGGTCTGTTCTTGGCTGGGGTGATGAACTGCTGGGAGGAGTTCAGCCACCCTTCTCTCTCTCTCTCTCTCTCTCTCTCTGATCGAACCCCCTCTCTAAAGAACCTCCTCTCTAAAGAACCTCCTCTTTCGAACCCCCTTTGCTCTGTGGGTGGCTGGTCCTATTTATAGAGGCCCTGGTCCTCTTCCCAAATATCGAGCGGGAAGGGAGCCAACAATGGCGGGCTAATTTGAAGGGGGACAGCTAGTACTAGCTACCCTGACAAAAGTAGTCTTCGCCTTCACAAAGCTCTGGTGGTGACGCCGTCCTGGGCTCCATGATGACCTCCGTCTTGCAGTCTTCCTAGTCTTGGTCTTGTTGCACCGAAATGGCAACCTTTGCCTGATGCCTTGGTACTCCACGGTTGCGCTTGCCCCCTTTGCACCAAAGAGGAAAGGAGGACACTGCGCGGGCTGGCACCCGCCTGGCGCCCTTGGTCGTCATGGCTTGCGTCATGGGCACCTCGTGAGGTACCCCGCCTTGATCTCTCCGCCCCCTCACGAGCCAGCCTGATGAGGCCGTGCCGGAGGAAGCTCCGTGTCGTCCGCCCCACGAGGCTTGGCCCCTCGCGAGGGTCTTGGATCTGTGTTGATGAAGATAGGCCGTGCTGGGCCCCCCTTTGAGCCACGCCGCAGGCCGCAGGCAGGCAAGTCTGGGGACCCCCGTTCCAAGAACACCGACAATAGCCCCCAGGCCCAAGGCGTGCCCGGACTTGGCCGTGCAGGGAGGCGGAAGGGCAAGGGCGAAGCGCCGCGGGCCCTAACAGCCTACGGTCTTGGGCGCCACATGGCAGTTGACTGGACGTGGGCGCCTCAGCAACCGCGCGAGTTGATAAGGGAGCGGCATCTGCCCAGGCTTCGCTTTTTTCTTTCTCCGGTTGCTGCTCAGATCCCCTTTCTTACGCCTATCCTTCCTTCCTCCAAAATCTCCAGATCTACTCCAACGGCGTGACCTAGGAAGCCATGACGCCTCGTCAGTCCCCGGCCGAAGCTTGGTACTCGTCTGCCCTGGACTCGCCAAACGTGTCGGAGGCGAGCCTTGCCCGGTTGCGCCAGATGGCGGCGGCGCAGGGCATCAACGGGGCGAAGGCGCTCAAGGCCGGCTCCGCCACCCCGGAAGGCCAAGGGAGCACCTTCTATCCGTTCTTCATAAGTGCCATTGCCGCCGGCCTGGTGCCTCCCTTCTCTGAGTTCTTCTTCTCTGTCCTCCGCCATTACAAGCTACAGGCTCTGCATCTCCACCCCAACTCCGTCCTTCTCCTGGCAATCTTCGCCTATTACTGCGAGGCTCATCTGGGGGTGCATCCCTCAGTGGCCTTGCTGCGCCACTGCTTCTACCTCCGGACCTCTCGCGGTCCTGCTTCCGTGTGCGCGAGCTTCATCGCGTACGGTGGCGCCATTGCCATCTCGAACCCCGGGAAAAGGATTGGGGGCTTCAGGAGCAAGTGGATCTTGGTGGATGCTAGGCGCATCCACCCTCGGCTGATCTTGCCCACGGAGCAGCCCACGAGCTCCAGCGATTGGGGTCGAGCTGAGCTCGCGGACCCCCGCGCGAAGCTGGTGCTGGAGAACATGGACGCGGATCTGAGGCCGACCAACATGGCGGCGGCGAAGCTGACTGGCGCGTCGCTGCTGAGGGAATTTCTGGAGCACCAGCTGGCTCCGCTTCGGCGGTACTCACTTCCAATGTGGAGGGCCCATCCGAGCCCCGCGGCCTGGGCCGATGGAGATCTGGCTGCGGTCCTCCAATCTCTGGTCGAGGGCGATGTGGCGAGGTTGGAGGGCGCTCCTACGCCCTTGTTCCTCCGCGACGACTGGGAGCAGGTAGTGGAGTCCATGCCCGTCTTCAACGGGGATGGGCCCGTGCCCATGGAAACTCCCGAGGAACCGGTGGACGTGCCCTCCGACGATTCCAGCGAAGAGGAGGAAGGAGGGGAGCGGGAAAGAGGGCCTGACTCCGAGGCGACTGACGGAGTGTCGAGGGCTCCCCTCTCTCGGTGCAGGTCCCGCGTTCTCCGCCTCTCTCCGAGCGATGACGACGAGGATGACGGCGAGGATGACGGCGAGCAGGACAGCGGGAGCTTGCCCCCAATCCCGAAGAAGGACAGGACCAGGCTGATCTCCCGCGGGTTTACCCCGGCCCCGAGGCGGACCGCAGACGCACCTTCCGGTTCCAAGCTTCCCGAGGTTGACCCTTCCAGCCGGCTTTCAGGCTTCAAATTTGGCCGGAGCCCGCTCGAGCTCACTGGCGACGACCAATAGCGTTTGATCCTTGTCTTTATTTCTTGTCCTGCTTTTGAGGCTTGACATCCACATCACTTTGATAGGCTGGCGCCCGCAGCAAAGAAGCCGAAGGGAGCTCCTGAGGTTCCACCCATGGCAGCGCCTCTGCCCGCGAAGGAGGGTGTCCGCGGCGCACGGGCTTCTCCTACCTGGTCGTCTTCGCGAGGCCAGGCTGAGCCGGCTAGGGCGAGCTCAGCCCCCATGGCCCATGTGACTCCCGAGGTGTCCTTGCCTGCCGCCGCCACTACAGCCGTTGGGGCGCAGCAGACTCCGCCTCAGGATGTTGTGACCGTGCTACCGCCTTCTCCTCCTACTCCACTGGCTACTGTCTCTCTGACTCCTTCTGCCGTTCCGAACCATGCTGCTGCTGAGCTGGACCGACTGCGGCGGGATCTTCTTGGCGCCGACCCTCGCTTGGTGGCCGGGCGCTTGGAGCTGGCTTCAGGATGGGTTCGCTCCGACACTTCGATTCGGGCGGCGCTGGTCCAGGCCTCGACGGCTTGCGATGAGGAGAAACAGGTCATTCTTGAGGCGAAGGCTGCCCGTGACGCAGCCCTGGGGGAGGCGGTCGATGCCCGTGGTCACTGCAACGCACTGGAGGACGAGCTGCAAGGCCTGCGGGACCAGCTCGCGAAAGAGGCCCGCCTTCGCCAAGAGCAGGAAGAAGGCGTGAAGGCTCGCGAGGCGGACGTCAAGGAGAGGGAGGCCAAGCTCAGGAAGCGCCGCGACCGCCCTGGCGCGCTGGAGCAGGAGTTGAGGGCGAGGAAGGCCGAGCTGCACGACAAGGCCCTGGTTCTTGCGGAGGACCGCGTGGACTTCACGGAGATGGAGGCGAAGGCTCGCTCCTCGCTGAGGATGCTTTACGACAGCGGCCTGGAGAGCCCCCTGGCTGGCGCCGAGGACGACCCCGCCAAGCTGCTTCCCTTCCTGGTTCGTGCTCTCGAAGATGTCGCCCTTGGCCTTGGCCCCACGGCTGAGGCCGAGGCGCGTGTCCTGTCTTCTGCAGCACTGACGCGGGTTCTCACCCACATCTACCTTTGCGATCCCGGCGTCGACCTTGATAGCCTGCTGGAGCCAGTAAGCAGCGAGCGTGCCGCTGCCGCTGCCGAGGCCGTGAAGGGTCACGCGGAAGCTTTGCTGGGGAAGTTCCGGGCCTTCAGCACCAAGCTGGAGCAAGGCGCTGCCGACCCCACTGCTCCGTAAGGTGAACCCATTCCGCGCTGCTCCTCCGCCGACAGGTGACTCCGTCGTGGCTCCTGTCCTGCCTTTAATTCCTGCACATGTATCACACCTCGGGAAGGCGTTTAAACTTGCATTTAGCATTGAGATAACAGTGTGGACTGTAATATTTGCTCTTGAATTCGTCGAAATTTGCGCTTTTCCTTCCTACTTGCTTATGTTCTACGCCGGCAGAGCCCAGCCCCGCGCATACCTCACCCAGCGTTAGTCCCACCGGAAACCAGGATGGGGCCAAGGAGTGAGGGGCTACGTGACAAGTTAGGCTCCTGAGTCACGATGCTCAGGAGTCCCCCTTAGCGCACGAACAACAAGTAGGAAGGTGTGAAGTGGGTGGATCTACCGTTCTACGTCTGTAGAGCCCGGCCGCGCGCATACCTCACCCAGCGTTAGTCTCGACCGGAGATCTGGCTTTGGCCGATGGAGTACTCACTTACGATGTGGAGGCCCCATCCGAGCCCCGCGGCCTTGGCCGACGGAGATCTGGCTGCGGTCCTCTAATCTCTGGTCGGGGGCGATGTGGCGAGGTTGGAGGGCGCTCCTACGCCCTTGTTCCTCCGCGACGACTGGGAGCAGGTAGTGGAGTCCATGCCCGTCTTCAACGGGGACGGGCCCATGCCCATGGAAACTCCCGAGGAACCGGTGGACATGCCCTCCGACGACTCCAGCGAAGAGGAGGAAGGAGGGGAGCGGGAAAAAGGGCCTGGCTCCGAGGCGACTGACGGAGAGTCGAGGGCTCCCCTCCCCTGACGTAGGTCCTGCGTTCTCCGCCTCTCTCCGAGCGATGATGACGAGGATGATGACGAGTAGGATGGCAGGAGCTTGCCCCCGATCCCGAAGAAGGACAAGACAGGGCTGATCTCCCGCGGGTCTGCCCCGGCCCCGAGGCGGACCGCAGACGCACCTTCCGCTTCCAAGCTTCCCGAGGTTGACCCTTCTAGCCGGCTTTCGGGCTTCAAATTTGGCCGGAGACCGCTTGAGCTCACTAGCGACGACCCGTAAGCACTTGATTCTTGTCTTTATTTCTTGTTCTGCTTCTGAGGCTTGACGTCCGCATCTCTTGGATAGGCTGGCGCCCGCAACAAAGAAGCCGAAGGGAGCTCCTGAGGTTCCATCCGTGGCAGCGCCTCTGCCCACGAAGGAGGGTGACTGCGACGCACGGGCTTCTCCTACCTGGTCGTCCTCGCGAGGCCTGGCTGAGCCAGCGGGGGCGAGCTCAGCCCCCATGTCCCAAGTGACTCCCGAGGTGCCTTTTCCTGCTGCCACCACTATAGTCGTTGGGGCGCAGCAGACTCCGCCTCAGGATGTTGTGGCCGCGCTGTCGCCTTCTCCTTCTACTCCACCGACTGCTGTCTCTCCGAATCCTCCTGTCATTCTGGATCGTGCTGCTGCTGAGCTGGACCGGCTGCGGCAGGATCTTCTTGGCGCCGACCCTCGCTTGGTGGCCGGGCGCTTGGAGCTGGCTTCAGGATGGATTCGCTCCGACGCTTCGATTCGGGCGGCACTGGTCCAGGCCTCGACGGCTTGCGATGAGGAGAAGCAGGCCGTCCTTGAGGCGAAGGCTGCTTGTGAGGCAGCCCTGGGGGAGGTGGTCGACGTCCTTGGTCGCTGCAAGGCGCTGGAGGACGAGCTGCAAGGCCTGCGGGACCAGCTCGCGAAAGAGGCCCGCCTTCACCATGAGCAGGAAGAAGGCGTGAAGGCTCACGAGGCGGCCGTCAAGGAGAGGGAGGTCAAGCTCAGGAAGCGCCGCGACCGCCTAGGCGTGCTGGAGTAGGAGTTGGGGGCGAGGAAGGCCGAGCTGGACGACAAGGCCCTGGTTCTTGCCAAGGACCGCGTGGCCTTCACGGAGATGGAGGCGAAGGCTCGCTCCTCGCTGAGGACGCTTTACGACAGCGGCCTGGAGAGCCCGCTGGCTGGCGCTGAGGACGGCCCCGCCAAGCTGCTTCCCTTCCTGGTTCATGCTCTTGAAGATGTCGCCCTTGGCCTTGGCCCCACGGCCGAGGCCGAGGCGCGTGTCCTGTCTTCTGCAGCGCTGACACGGGTCCTCACCCACATCTACCTTCACGATCCCGACGTCGACCTCGACAGCCTGCTGGAGCAAGTAAGCGGCGAGCGTGCCGCTGCCGCTGCCGAGGCCGTGAAGGGTCGCGCGGAGGCTCTGCTGGGGAAGTTCCAGGCCTTCAGCACCAAGACGAAGCAAGGCGCTGCCGACCCCACTGCTCCATGAGGCGAACCCACTCCGCGCTGCTCCACCACCGACAAGTGACTCCGTTGTGGCTCCTGTCCTGCCTTTAATTCCTGCACATGTATCATGCCTCGGGGAGGCGTTTAAATATGCGTTTGGCATTGAGAAAACAATGTGGACTGTAATATTTGCTTTTGAATTGCTTGAGATTTACGCTTTTCCTTCCTACTTGCTTATGTTCTACGCAGGCAGAGCCCGGCCCCGCGCATACCTCAGCCGCCGTTAGCCCCGACCGGAAACCAGGACGGGACCAAGGAGTGAGGGGCTATGTGACAAGTTAGGCTCCTGAGTCGCGATGCTCAGGAGTCCCCCTTGGCGCACGAACAACAAGTAGGGAGGTATGATGTGGGTGGATCTACCGTTCTACGTCTGCAGAGCCCAGCAGCGCGCATACCTCAACCGCCGTTAGCCTTTCGGAACTAAGGAGTGAGGGGCTACGTGGCCAGTTAGGCTCCTGAGTCGCGATGCTCAGGAGTCCCCCTTGACGCTCAAATGGCCTTCGTACCTTGGCTCCGCTCGGGGAGAGATGCGCGACAAACCAGGCCCGGGGGGGCCTGGCTGGGCGGCGTGCGTCTGGGCATGACCTAGGCGTAGCCCCCGTGCCCAGCCCCCTCGCGCGGCACTCCTGAGGGGAGGCGTTACGATGAGGCTAGACACTGAGCTCTGGGCTCCCTGAGGTTGATGCGGCCCGGGGGCCACCCTCAGTTGTTTATCACCTGCGCGGAGCATAGCGCTTCCGTATGTGTACGGGCATAGCCGCTCCTCGGCAGTGTCGTCAGCCAGCGCAGAGCATGGTGCTTCCACTGGTACATGGGAGGGGGCCCCCCTCCGGGAGGAGCCCCCGGGGCGTGTACAGCCCCGCCCTGACACGTGGCTGGCACGGTAGGGCCTAGCGAGGTGTATCTGGGCACTCGTGAGCCAGCGCGGGACTCACGGGGCCCTACCTCTAGGCGGGTTGCGCCTGGCACTGGGCCTTATCTTGTGATGTGTCCCTGCAAATTTGGTTAGATGCCAGCACTCTACGTCCTCGGGTCCCGGCCCTCGAGCTGGTCTCAGCCGTCGCTGGTATGCCATGTCGTGATGCCGTGGACAAGGCCAGAGGGTGAGGGATGGAGAGCTAGTAAGAGCCCTGAGTCGCAATGCTCAGGTACCCCCCTTTAACGTGCAAGTGGTCGGCATGGAGAAGAAGAGGTGCCGTGGACCGGCATCAAATAATCAAGCATGGCGGGTCGAACGCATAACCGGAAATAAATGCAAAAGGGATACATGCCGTTGGGTCTGGCTCGAGCGACTTGGGGATGATGCAGCCCGAGGGGCACCCCCAACAAAGTAAGCTAACAACATGAAATAAAAGGGATACATGCCGCAGGGATGGACCCACGCGGCCTAGGAATAATGCAGCCCTGGGGGCGCGCTCCCAGCTGGAAATGAAACTTGTAAGATGTCACCTGATGATGTTGAGGACGAAGGACTGTTGGTGTAGCAGACTCGGTGGGCTGCCGAAGCCGATCCTCACGAGCCCCCAGGCCTAGGGGCCTCGGGAGGCTCCGGAGGCGCTGGTGCCTCCTCGCGGACCATCTCCATCTCCGCCAGCGCTGCGGAACGCCTAGCCTCTTGTGCCTCCATGATGCCCCTCATGAGGCGCTGGTGCGTGGCAACCGCGTTCGGTAAGCCATAAGGCATGCGAACGTAGCTGTGGGGTGGACCTCCGCAGCGCCCCACTCGCGAGGGCCAGAGGCGCTCCAGAGAGGCGACTCGATTGAGCCCTGGTATGTCGATGCAGACGTGCAGCCCGCCATCCTCGCCTGGATGGGGAGCCACTGCTGGTAGGCGGCGGCCGCCTTTCATGACTCTTGACTCCTGTAGCTCCTGAATGGCCTTGCTGACGAACTCCTGAGGGTCTAGCTCTCCTTGCCTTACTCCTTCTTGAGGGAAACATGCTTCGAAACACGCCTCCATGTGGTGCCCAAGCGCCTCCCTCGTGACCCTAGCCAGGTCGGTGGCCCTCCAGGGGAGAGCCCCTGAGCCCTACCTGAGGAGGGCGTCAGGCGCGCTTTCCTATGCGATGGAAGGAGGTTCCCCCTGGGCAGGCGCGGGCCTAGAGGGGCCTGCCTCCTGAGGGGCCAGGCCGGACGATGTCTTCTTATTCTTGGCGGCTGTCTCGAGAAGCCTCATGCTTCCACGATCCGGGTCTTCCAGTGACGCGGCCTGAAAGGCTCGCTCCAGGGAACACACCGCGTCCTTCTCTTCACAGGGCACCGTGATGACTCCGCCACTTCCTGGCATCTTGAGGACGTTGTAGCCGTGGTGAGTTACGGCCATGAACTTGGCCAGCGCTGGGTAACCAAGGATGGCGTTGTACGGCAGGCGAATGTCAGCGACGTCGAAGTCGATGAGCTCGGTGCGGTAGTTGTCGCGTGCCCCGAAGGTGACAGGGAGGCGGACCTGCCCAATCGGGACTGTGGAGCCGTCGGTGACTCCGGAGAAAGGCTTGGTTGGCTGAAGCTGGCTGTAGGGCTCTTGGAGATTGTTGAATGTCTCCACGGACAGGACATTAAGCCCTGCCCCGCCATTGATGAGGGTCCTGGTGACCACCACGTTGCTGATGATTGGGGAACAAAGCATCGGGAGGACTCCGGCTGTAGCCGCACACTTGAGCTGATATGCAGAGCTGAACGTGATGGCGCACGCCGACCACCTGAGAGGGCGTGTGGCTTCGAGCTTGGGGAGGACTGCATTCACTTCGTGGCGGAACTGCTTGAAGATGCGTTGAGAGGCTGGGGCTTGAGCCCCGCCCAGGATGCAGGCGATCGCGCGCAGCTCCTGGAAGCCCCCAGCCCCCTTGTCCTGGTGGCGGTCCTCGTTTCTCCTTGGCTGCGGCGGCAGCGGAGGGAGGCCTGTGTTGCCTTGCGGGCGATCCTCGCGAGGCTGATCCCTCCAGTCTCCCTCGTGAGGCGGATCTTGCCAGCGATCCTCGCGAGGTTGATCGCGCCACCCTTGGCACGGGCCATGGTCTTCCCAGCGTCCTGCGTTCCTTCCTCCTCCTCGACCGTAGCCCCGGTCACCACGGTCGGGGCGACGGCCGATCCTTCCTTCTCACACGGCTCGGAGCTCTTGACATTTGTTGGTGTTGTGGGTGTGGAGGTCGTGGTACACACAGTATCGGCTGCCCTTGGAAGGTTCGGGCTAATCTCTGCCCCGCTTGGTGTCTGGTTCTGCCGCGAGCACGGCAGCCCCCTTGCGCTTCACATCCTTGGCCTTGGGCTTCTTCTCTTCTGGGTCTGCGGCAGGCAGCTCGAGGAGGGAGAGACGCCCTTCCTCAGCCCTGGCGCACTTGGTTGCCAAGTTGAACAACTCCAAGGAAGTGCACATGTCTTCATGCATCGCCAGCTCCTCCTTCATCTTGACATCGCGCACGCCGTCGGAGAAGGCTGAGATGATGGCCTCCTCAGTCACCTTGGGAATCTTGAGGCGTGCATTGTTGAAGCGCTGGATGTACTTCTGCAGGGTCTCCCGGGGTTGTTGCTTGATGTGGCGCATGTCGCTCACGGCGGGTGGCCGGTCGTGAGTACCTTGGAAGTTGGCGATGAAGCGGGTGCGCATCTCGTCCCAGGAGGAGATCGTGCCTGGGGCCAAGTTCAGGAGCCAGGTGCGGGCCTCGTCCTTGAGCACCATGGGAAACCAGTTCGCCATGACCTTCTCGTCTCCATTGGCAGCTTTGATGCCCAGCTCATAGAGCTGGAGGAACTCCGCAGGGTCGGCCGTGCTGTCATAACGAGGAGGCAGGTCTGGTTTGAACTTGTCGGGCCACACGACATTGCGTAGCTCGATGGTGAAGGCACGGCAGCCTGCTGTGGCCAGGGAGGCCTTGGGTGACGGAGAGCTTGGTCTTGCATGTCCCCACGCGCTGCAGCTGGGAGCAGCGTGGGGTCTTGACGTGCGGGAGCAGGAGCATGGTCGCGACGTGTTGGAGCAGGGAGCGCCCGGGCAGCTTCTTGCGGGTGAGGGACTTCTTGGCAGCTCTGCTCTTGCCGCGCTGGCACCTGACGGAGCGGGTTCCGCCCAGGGGCCACACGCCTTGGAGCCATGGCACCTTCTTGAGGAGGAGGCGGCCGGGGCGCCGCCGGAGCCTCGTCGCCCGCGCTGGGCGGGGTGCGGTGCAGCGGAACGGACGGCGCAGGAGAGCCCCCTGCGGCGCGGACGAGCTTGGCGACGCGGTCGAGCCATTCCTCGTAGACGTCGTCGACGGGACGGTAGCGCAGGAGCTCGTTTGCCGCGATGAGCGCAGCTCGAGCCTTCATGGGCGCGCGGAGTAGTCGTGCGGCCGTCCTGCCGCACTGACGGATGCTGAGACGATGCTTGCTGCCCGTCCCCCGCCGGTCCGGTGGCGGTGTTGAAGGCAGGTGACGGGGAAAGGCGAGGACGCCCGCCGACAGGAGCCGTCTAGGCGACGCAGGAAGCAAGAGCGGCCCGGTGCTCGGCATGGGCCCAACGAGCGTCAGACATGGGTGCGATGGTCGGAGGAGAACGGGGTGGTGGAAGACGAATTCCGGCGCCCCCCTACCTGGCGTGCCAAATGTCGGATTTCGAGTTCCGACAGACCCTTGAGGTTCAAACACTGGGGTGCGCGCGGAGATTTCGCCTCCTACCTACCTGCACCCCTTCGCCTCACTAAGATCTAAGCTAAGGAAAGAACAACACAAGAGACACAGGGTTTATACTGGTTCGGGCCACCGTTGTGGTGTAATACCCTACTCCAGTGTGTGGTGTGGTGGATTGCCTCTTGGGCTGATGATGATGAACGATACAAGGAAGAACAGCCTCGCGAGGGTCTGTTCTTTGCTGGGGGGACGAACTGCTAGGAGGAGTTCAGTCTCCCTTCTCTCTCTCTGATTTCGATCCGATCCTTGATCCTCGATCTCGATCTCCCACCTTAACCTCCACCCCCCGTGGGTGGCTGGTCCTATTTATAGGTAATGGCCCTGGGCCTCTTCCCAAATATTGAGCGGGAAGGGCGCCAACAATTGGCCATTTTGAAGGGGAACATCTAGTACACTTATCCTGACTAAAGTTGGTCCTCGCCTGCACAAAGCTCTGGTGGTGACGCCGTCTTGGGCTCCACGATGACCTCCGTCTTGCAGTCGTCCTGGTCTTGGTCTTGTTGCACCGAAATGGCAACCTTTGCCTGATGCCTCGGTACTCCGCGGCTGCGCTTGTCCCCTTTGCACCAAAGGGGAAAGGAGGACACTACGCGGGCTGGCGCCCGCCTGGCGCCCTTGGTCGTCATGGCTTGCGTCACGGGCACCTCGTGAGGTACCCCGCCTTGATCTCTCCACCTCTTCGCGAGCCAGCCTGGTGAGGCCGTGCCTGAGGAAGCTCCGTGTAGTCCGCCCCGTGAGGCTTGGCCCCTCGCGAGGGTCTTGGGTCTGTGTTGATGAAGATGGGTCGTGCTGGGCCCCCCTTTGAGCCATACCGCAGGCCGCAGGCAGGCAAGTCTGGGGAACCCCGTTCCCAGAACGCCGACAGTCGGCGCCGGCGTGGGAGTCTTGGAGGCCCTCGCATCGCCTTCGGGCGGGGCGGTAGCAATCTTGGAAGGCCCCGCGCCACCCGCGGAGGGCCTGGCTCCGTCTTTGGATTTGGCGCCGTGCGGCCCGTTACCAGGCGCACGAACATCGCCGCCTCCCAAACTCCGGCTACTGGGACGGTGTTGGCATTCGCGAACGGCACCCCGGGTCCTTTCTGCGACCGGTCGGCTGCTCGCCCGCGTCGGGACGGGATGTCCGGCTTCCGACAGGCCAACCACCACCGTCGTCTTCTTCTTGGGCGCCATGACGATGAAGAAGCGTCGAACTAACTGCTAAAGCCGATTCTCACAACTGCACCCCCTACCTGGCGCGCCAAAGATGTCAGTGGGAATGACATCTATGGGATCACAAGAATCCCTACTATGGTTGGGGGCGCGGGGTCATGAGAAGAGCGGATCAAACAGATAGCACACGGTTCATTTATCCAGGTTCGGGCCGCGGGGATGCGTAAAACCCTACTCCTGCTTTGGTGGATTGTATATCTGTGTTCTTGAGCTAGCTATGGGGTGTGAGGAGCTCCAAAAAGCCGAATCCTCCTCCTGGTCGCCTCGGGCCTCCTTTTATATGAAAGGGGTTGCCACAGTAGCACCAGGAGGTGGAAAGGGAACAGTGATGCGAGGTTATCCCTCGCATTACATGACAAGGCGCATTTAATGCGTCTTGCCCAGGTGTCCTTGCTTTATCGGGGACGGGGGAGGGACCTGTCTCGTCCGTCGCCGCTACCTCTCGTGTCCACACGCGCCCTGACCAGCGGCGCCCGCGGTGCCATGTAGGCAGGCAGGCAGCTGAGGTGGCGCAGCGGTGGGTCTCCACGAAGATCTGCATGCCACCACGTAGGTGCCTGCCCAGCTGGTTGGGTCAGCAGCTGCATGCGAACGACAATGGAGGTTTGACTGGCGTGGGCCTGATGGTGGCCCAACGGGTGTTCTTGGCAAGGGCCTTGCCGGGGCCCCGGCAAGTGTCTTGCCATGGTGCCTGCTGTCATCCCCGGCAAGGCTCTTGCCGGGGGCCTTGTGGTCCTCCTTGGCTGGGATCCTCCCAAGGATCATCATCTTCTGAAGGGTGTATCTGATCTTGAATGTTTTCACAAAGATCTGCATGCCACCACGGGGATGTCTCCCGAATCCACTGCTCCCATGGGGGCAGTGGACTCAAGGGTGACTCACTCCGTAGGTGTGGGGCGAGCTGCCACGGCAAGGGTCTTGCTGGGTTTGCTAAAACCGCCTTCCTGCAAGGATCTTGCCGGGGGGTCCGTTTCGTCCCCTTTGCTCTTTGTGGTCTTGGTCTTGGCGTCGTTCTGCTTCTCCTAAGCTTCGGCCTCACCTTAGCTCACCTCCCTTGCCTTGCTCAGTGTGGTGGTGCCCGTGGCTCAGACTGCCCGTGCACAGTTATAGGGGTACAAAAAGTGTACCCCTCTTTTCGTACACCGACAATTTCTCGCTATTCAATTGTTTCGAAGTGCTCAAGGTATCTCGAAGATTCGTGTTCCCACTCTACATTCATTCAAACTGTTTCGAGGATGTTATCTCATTCAAGACATTTAATTCTACCGGCGCAATCTCTCGTTTAAATCGTTCAACGGTGTTTCTTTTGAGTGGGCCCTAACCCACAGGTCTTTTTCCAGGATCTTACCTAACTCTTTAAACTCTTTCCGGAGTTATTCTCAAATCTTTCATAGTTTAACGTAAGAATGATTTATCATCAGTCAAATGCCTTTCTCCAAGATCTTTCAAATTCTTATCACCATTGGTTCAACCTTTAAATTCGTCATTCTGGAGTATCTCAACAATTCTTGGTGGTGCTTCTCATTGTCGTTCTCAACATTTGAAGACCGAAGAAGAGTTTTTCCTCCATATCTTGCTCCATTCTCTTCAAGATTTGTGATTCTAGCTTGTTGCCATCCTCTCATAATTGTTTTCGATTGTGAGAATTATTTTCACCCATCCGGAGTATTTCAGGAGTCTTTTCAGTTTGTTTCTCCTAAGTCTATCATCTCAAAATTATTCATTCTCAGATTTCAGCTCTCTTTCTCTAAATCTTACTGCGACATCATTCAAGTATTCTCTAATCAGCTCGGGATCTCTTCGTTTCACTTGTATCTAAATTCTCTCAAGCATCTTCGTTCATTTGCAAATTCTCCCCGTTGTTTTGTTATCTTTTATTCGTTGATTTTCAATTCTTACGGTGGTTCGTTTAAGATTTCTCTTCCTTCCTTATCATATCAATTCATTCATTGTTTCGATTCCACCAGTGGTTCGTTGAAGACCTTCTCAAGTTGGCGCCATATCTATCTTAATCCTTTCTACGAGAATAAGTAGTATGCCAAATCCATTGTTTGTCATCAATTTAAATTGGTGAAGGATAAGCATAATGTAATTCTTATTCTTGTTTCATCGAGTGAATTCAATTCCTTATTCCGGAGGCTCATCAAATTCTCGGTTTCAATTGTTTCATCTTTTCTTCCCGGAATTCCAAGATCTCTCAATTATAGCATCACGAAGCTCCGTCTAGATCATCGCAAGGCTTCAACCTTATTCTTTTCATCCTTCTTTTCGTGTGATCATTCTTTTGTTGCCGGAGTTCTTCATGGAGGTTCTACATGATGGTTCATCAAGGATTTATTTCCCTCTTGAAGCGTTCATCAAGATTCTTTTCAGAGGAGCTCAAGCATTCTTCATCTTGCAACCCGAAGTGCAATTGTTTCTTCCGTATCATTGCAGGTGGTATTATGTCATTCTTGATAATTTGAGTTCATGTTTCATGATTCACATGTTGTTAAGAATGAGATATTTTCAAATCCATCAATCTCTTCTTTGGAGTTATCTTGGGTTATATTTCACCTAAAGCCTTCCCTAAGGATTGTTGCTATCTATGGTGCTTATAAATGACCCAAGTTCTTCATCTATCCTCCTGGTGAAATAGTTTCTCGTCTCCTTTGTTCTTATCAATCCAATATTTTTCCGTGTGTGGCAGGTTGTCACCTCATAATTTTGAGATGTATTCCATAATACCATATCAATTTTATGTTTTTCGTTGTTGATAATCCAACAACTCCACTCTAGCATTTGTTGTAAACATGCTCTCTCAAGATCTCGTTCCCCTCCGTCCATTCCATTCCATTCTTTCTTTTCTTTTGGAGGCTTTGTGATGTTGCTCTTTTCAATCATCATCTCGAATTGTGAAGGTCATGATCTTTTCATGCTTATCCTTTTAACTGGAGTATGTGCCCGCTGCTCAAGTTCCTTTTCATCTTATAAAGTTTCTTATCATTTTTCAACCGGAGTGCTTCCTGAATTTGGTCTTCCTTGATCCCCTTCCCTACCGGAGTCCTTTCAACTTCGTTCTTCTCCGTTGCATTCTTTCTTCAATATGTTCATCATCTCAAGGTTCTTTGGTTTCACTCATTTGTCAAAGAAGCAACTTAGTTTTACCGTTTGTCCTCCTCTTCCGTTTTTCCCTCCGGTGCCATCCTAGATCTCGGATGAGAACCTCTCGTAGTGGTGGAGTGTTGTGACGCCCCAAGACCAATGCTCGAGAAGACTTCCATAGGTTCTGGGTTTCTCCGTGTGTTTCATTTTTGCTTGCTCCTTTTATTTTTGCATTGCATCATGCCATCATGTCATAAATATTTTGCATCTCAACTAAATAAATTGTGTGGATCTTCGATCCATTTAAATCGAGGGAAGAGTGACTTCTCTTTATAACATATCCTCCTAATATTTAGGGAGCTATTATAAATATTCCATTATTTCGGAATCACCAAAACACACTTGCAAGTAATTCCCCAGGCCTTTGTTATCTCACATCTTGACCTCAAACTTTGCCCATATTTTTCTTTCATCGCTTTCCCGATCTCCACAAAAATCCAAACATTTTTGGACCTTCCTAACCCTGACTTCCTATTCAAACCATTTGATTTTAAATCAAATGAGTTTGAATTTAAAACTTTCAAAAATGCCCACTCCATTTTTCTTGGAACATGCACATTTTTGCGAGTCCGTGAAAATTACTCCCATGCCCAAATTCCATCCATACCCTCTCTTTCAATTTTTGTTCTTCTATCTATTTTCTTTTCTCTTTTGGTTAAGAGAAGAGAGTAGAGAGAGAGAGAGAGAACCCAGCTCAACCGAAGCCCATCCAGCCAGCAGGCCTCTGGCCACTTCCCTCTCCCTGGGCCGGCCTCCAAGGCCCATCTTGGTTCCCGGCCTCTAAGGCCCAGCCCGCGCGCCCCTAACCCTAGGCCCCGACCACTCTCTCGGTCTCTCCCCTCGACCCCCTCTCTTTCCCTCGCGCCGCCAAGAACCCAGCGCATCGCGTCAGATCCCCTCGCTCTCGCACCCGCGTGCCTCCAGTGCCAGAACCGGCACTCTGCCCTCGCCGGAGAAGTGAACCAGGACGGAGCCTGCTCGCCGCCGGCGGCCTTCACCTCACCGCGCTGCCCCAGGACGTCGCTCCCATGCCGTCTCCGGCGCCGCACCACCGGAGCTGCTCCTTCCCCGCGACCCCGAGCCCCAAGCACCGCCTCGTCTCCTATGCTACGCCCGCACCTCGCCTGTGACTTCTCCGCGCCGGCGACCTCCATCGAGCCTCCCTGCTTCGTCCGGCCGCCGCGCCACCATGCTCCAGCGCCGCCTCGAGCTCATCTTCCTCGACCTCCATGCTGTCTCGGAGTCCCTCGCCTGCTGCTGCACGGTCCAGCCTAATGCTTCTCCTTGCACTGCCATGGACATCCACCCCGCTTGCCTCCTTCCATCAGCCCTCTTCCTTCTGACGATCTGCCATCTCCGGCTGCCTGCTGTGCTCCACCTCCCTGCTCGAGCTCCCTCCTTCGCTACCAGTTCTCGTTGACGTGAAGACTGCAACTGCAACACCCTTGGGCGCCAAGTTCCTCTTCTAGACCCGTCAAGTGTACGACGACTCGGGTGCGACCACGTGCATTTGTCAAGTACCCTGGAACCACCGACGCCTTCAAGACCGGCTAGTCCAACTAGTTTCGATGCCCCAAGAACGACTACGCGGTGTTGCGTCAAGTACCTAAACTGTGTCTCCGGAATTGCCAAGACCGTCCTGAATATTGCCAAGTACCACTTCGATTCCGGAACATGACTAGTACCACGACGCGTGAAGTCCTCGGATCCGTCAAGTTCCTCCATGAGATGTACAACTACCGTCGGCCTCGAAGACCTCAGATTCACCAAGTTCCCATGACGACAAGTGTGACCCTTCGGATGCGCCAAGTTCGTCTACACAAAAACGCCTCATGTCGGCAAGACCTGCAAGTCGGACCCTGAACGATCGACGTCGTGTGGACCGTGCACAACTACCGTCACCCCGAAGACGTTGGAGTCATAAATTACCTCTCCAAAACGAACGTGAACGACTACCGTCGCAAGAACGGGACCGGAAAGTCTGAAGACACCAAGTACCACGACACCGATGACATGAACGTCTACGGAAACTCGTGCAACGATAAACATGTACCACTACCATCGCCGAGATCGCGAGAACCTCTACCGTCGACCCTAGAGCGTGTGAGAACGACTACTTCCACTACCGCCGTCGTGAGAATGTCTACTTCCTCTACTTTGCACCAAACGAGAACTGTCCCGCTTGCACGCTTCAAAGGTATAGCCTCGAGACGACGTCCGTGAACGAATGCTTGCGATGTTTGAGATGCTCGTGTTTGCACTGTGCCCAAATTGTCGCTCGTTTCCTTGTCGCCAAATCATGGGACACCCAGAATCCGGGAGCGCCCCACCATCTTTTGCACGCATCCGCACACTTCTCCTTTGCATCAGTATCTCAATCGAGTTACGGGAACCGGAACGTTGCCGTGGCACCGTTTTCGTTATCGTTGCCGTGGCACCCCTTTTCCTTTCCACCACGGTGGCCAATGCTTCATAATGTTCTTATCAACTTTTTCATAAAAATTGCATAAACTTGCACATGTCATCTGCATCATGTTAACAACACCAAGAATGTTTAAAATTGTTGTTGGTATTAATTTGCTAAAGGCATATGGGGATTTTCTGGATTTGTTGTTTGCTATATCGGGCCCCATTTAAATTTTTTAGATAGATAATTCCTTTATGTTTCACCTCTTGACATGCTTAACAACATTTAATATTGTTGGGTACTGATACATCTCCGTCGTATCTACTTTTCCAAACACTTTTGCCCTTGTTTTGGACTCTAACTTGTATGATTTGAATGGAACTAACCCGGACTGACGCTGTTTTCAGCAGAATTGCCATGGTATTGTTTTACGTGTAGAAAACAAATATTCTCGGAATGACCTGAAACTCCACGGAACATCTTAGAAAAAATAATAAAAAATCCTTGCAAAAGATGAAGACCAGGGGGCCCACCACCTGTCCATGAGTGTGGGGGGCGCGCCTGCCCCCTAGGGCGCCCCCTACCTCGTGGGGACCCTGGAGATCCTTCGACCTCAACTCCAACTCTATATATTTGCTTTCGGGGATAAAAAATCAGAGAGAAGGATTCATCGCATTTTACGATAGGGAGCCGCCGCCAAGCCCTAAAACCTCTCGGGAGGGCTGATCTGGAGTCCGTTCGGGGCTCCGGAGAGGGGGATTCGTCGCCGTCGTCATCATCAACCATCCTCCATCACCAATTTCATGATGCTCACCGCCGTGCGTGAGTAATTCCATCGTAGGCTTGCTGGACGATGATGGGTTGGATGAGATTCATCATGTAATCGAGTTAGTTTTGTTAGGGTTTGATCCCTAGTATCCATTATATTCTAAGACTGATGTTGCTATGACTTTGCTATGCTTAATGCTTGTCACTAGGGCCCGAGTGCCATGATTTCAGATCTGAACCTATTATGTTTTCATGAATATATGTGAGTTCTTGATCCTATCTTGCAAGTCTATAGTCACCTACTATGTGTTATGATCCGGCAACCCTGAAGTGACAATAATCGGGACCACTCCCGGTGATGACCATAGTTTGAGGAGTTCATGTATTCACTATGTGCTAATGCTTTGTTACGGTTCTCTATTAAAAGGAGGCCTTAATATCCCTTAGTTTCCAATAGTACCCCGCTACCACGGGAGGGTAGGACAAAAGATGTCATGCAAGTTCTTTTCCATAAGCACGTATGACTATATACGGAATACATGCCTACATTACATTGATGAATTGGAGCTAGTTCTGTGTCACCCTATGTTATGCCTGTTACATGATGAACCGCATCCGGCATAATTATCCATCACTGATCCGGTGCCTACGAGTTTTCCATATACTGGTTTACGCTTATTTACTTTCCCGCTGCTACTGTTACAATCACTACAAAATACCAAAAACATTACTTTTGCTGTCTTTACTTTTGTTGCCGCTACCACCACTATCATATTACTTTGCTACTAAACACTTTGCTGCAGATACTAAGTTTCCAGGTGTGGTTGAATTGACAACTCAGCTGCTAATACTTGAGAATATTCTTTGGCTCCCCTTGTGTCGAATCAATAAATTTGGGTTCAATACTCTACCTTCGAAAGCTGTTGCGATCCCCTATACTTGTGGGTTATCAAGACCAATTTCTGGCGCCGTTGCCGGGGAGCATAGCTCTATTCTTTGAGTCACTTGGGATTTATATCTGCTGGACACTATGAAGAACTTGAGAGATCCAAAAACGAAGATCTATCCCTCAACTACGAGGGGAGGTAAGGAACTGCCATCTAGCTCTGCACTTGATTCACCTTCTGTTATGAGTAAGTTTGCGACACCTACACCTGCTTCTGCTATTTGTGCTGATATGTCGCATGCTATTGATGATGCCACTTCTGCTATGCATGATACTTATGATGAAACTGCTTCTATGCCTGATACTACTGTGCCCCTTGGTGAATTTCTTGATGAACAAATTGCTAGGACTAGAGAAAAAGAAATTATTGAATCTGAATACGATGGTGATAGTGATGATAAAAATATGCCTGTTATTCCTGAGGGTTATCTTTTTGATATGGAATCTTCTGCCTCTATTTTAGCTTGCAGAGATAGATATGAGCTTAAGAGGTTATTAGTTAAATGGAACAAAGAATCACTTAGAGATAAAATGAAACCTGACCCTGCTTTTGCTACTTCACCTATATGTGTTCCTGATAAGGATTATGAATTCTCTGTTGATCCTGATATAATTACTTTGGTTGAATCTGATCCGTTTTATGGCTATTAATCTGAAACTGTTGTGGCACATCTTACTAAGTTAAATGATATAGCTGCCCTGTTCACTAATGATGAGAGATCGCGTTACTTCTATATACTCAAAATATTTCCGTTCTCATTAAAGGGTGATGCTAAGATATGGTTTAATTCTCTTGATCCTGGTTGTGTGCGTAGTCCCCAGGATATGATTTATTACTTCTCTGCTAAATATTTCCCTGCTCATAAGAAACAAGCCGCTTTGAGGGAAATATACAACTTCATGCAAATTAAAGAAGAGAGTCTCCCACAAGCTTGGGGGAGGCTTCTCAAGTTACTTAATGCTTTGCCTGATCATCCTCTTAAGTAACCCGAAATACTTGATATCTTTTATAATGGACTAACCGATGCTTCCAGAGATTACCTGGATAGTTGTGCTGGTTCTCTTTTCAGGGAAAGAACACCGGATGAAGCTGAAATTCTATTGAATAATATGTTGACAAATGAAAATAATTGGGCACCTCTTGAGCCAGCTCCTGCTCCAATTACTGAGCCTACTCCTAAACCAACTCCAAAGAAGAGAGGTGTTCTATTTCTCAGTCTCGAAGATATGTAAGAGGCAAAGAAATCTATGAAAGAAAAAGGTATTAAAGCTGAAGATGTTAAGAATTTACCTCCTATTGAAGAAATACATGGTCTTAATATACCGCTTGTTGAAGAAACATATGATCTTAATTCTTTATTTATTGAAGAACCTCTTGATCCCGATATCCCGACACAGGTAGTAAAGGTAAATTCTCTCTATAGATATGATAAAGATGAAGTCCCTCCTACTAAAATTGCTAGTCTGTGCTTGGATGAGTTTGATAACTTTATGTTTAAGCAATACGACTTCAATGCTTATTTTGGTAGACAATTAAAAGAAAATGCTTATATGATTAGACGCTTCGGTGATTATATGGCTAATATTAAAGGTGAAATTAAACTTGTTAGCAAACATGCTTCTATGGTTACCACTCAAGTAGAACAAGTACTTAAGGCCCAAAAAGAAGTGCTTGATGAAATGAATAGTAAGAAAAATTATTATGCTGTTAGAGTGGCTAGTAGAACTAGTAGAATGACTCTGGAACCTTTTGTATCCTGAAGGCCACCATAAGAGAATCGAGTAAGATTCTCAAAGAAATAATATTGATGTTCCTAGTTCTTCTAAAAAGAAGAAGAAGAAAAATGATAGAACTGTGCAAACTTCTAGTGAACCTATTTGCTGAACCACCTGATAATCCAAATGATATCTCTATGTCTGATGCTGAAACACAATCTGGTAATGAACATGAACCTAATGAAAATATTAATAATGATGTTCATGATGATGCTCAACCTAGTTATGATAAAAGAGACTTTGTTGCTAGGAAACATGGTAAAGAAAGGGAACCTTGGGTTCAGAAACCCATGCCTTTTCCTCCGAAACCATCCAAGAAAAAGGATGATGAGGATTTTGAGCGCTTTGCTGAAATGATTAGGCCTATCTTTTTGCGTATGATATTAACTGATGTGCTCAAAACAAATCCTTATGCTAAATACATGAAGGATATCATTACTAATAAAAGAAAGATACCGAAAGCTGAGATTTCCACCATGCTTGCTAATTATACTTTTAAGGGTGGAATACCAAAGAAACTTGGAGATCCCGGAGTACCTACTATACCTTGCTCCATTAAAAGAAATTATATTAAAACTGCTTTATGTGATCTTGGAGCCGGTGTTGGTGTTATGCCTCTCTCTTTATATGGTAGACTTGACTTGAATAAGCTGACACCTACTGAAATATCTTTGCAAATGGTTGATAAATCAACTGCTATACCTGTCGATATTTGTGAGGACGTGCCTGTTGTGGTTGCAAACGTTACAATTTTAATGGACCTTGTTATTCTTGATATTCCCGAGGATGATAGTATGTCTATTATTCTTGGAAGACCTTTTCTTAATACTGCAGGGGCTATTATTGATTGCAACAAAGGCAATGTCACTTTTCATGTTAATGGTAATGAGCATATGGTACACTTTCCGAGGAAACAACCTCAAGTTCATAGTATCAACTCTATTGGAGAAATTCCATCGATTATATTTGGAGGTTTTGAATTTCCTCTTCCTACTGTCAAAGAGAAATATGATATACTTATTATTGGGGATGTGCATATCCCCGTTGAGGTAACTTAGTGTTATTCAAAATTTCTCCGATTTCATGATTATCGGAATGAGTTTGTTAACAAGACTTGATCAACCTTGTTAGTGGATTCTTTTTGATGAGCATGAGATGGATGAAACTAGAAGCACAACCTTCTGTACCCTACTTTTACTTTCTCTTATTTATATTAAATAAAGTAAAAATAGTATTTTTCTGTCTGTTCCTGACTTATCTGTGCAATATAAAAATATCCGGAAAATAAAAGTCCTCAGAATGACATGCCAATTTAATATGATTTTTTTGGGAATATTTGAGGATTTACTGTGCAAAAATTACCGCGGGAGGAGCTGCCACCTGGCCACGAGGGTGGTGGGCGCCCCCCCCCCCTCTAGGGCGCGCCCCTGCCTCGTGGGGTGTAACACCCCGGATGTAACTTTCCCTATTTGTACTCTAACTCTTGCCGTTTCTGGCGTTAAGTTATATTTATTTCCTCGGGTTCGGGTTTTGTCTCCATGTGTTGTTGTCGTTGTCATGCATCTCATATCATGTCATCATGTGCATTGCATTTGCATACGTGTTCGTCTCATGCATTCAAGCATTTTCCCCGTTGTCCGTTTTGCATTCCGGCGCTTCGTTCTCCTCCGGTGGTCATTTCTAGCTTTCTTTCGTGTGTGGGGATAAAACATTTCCGGATTGGACCGAGACTTGCCTAGTGGCCTTGGTTTACTACCGGTAGACCGCCTGTCAAGTTTCGTATCATTTGGACTTCGTTTGATACTCCAACGGTTAACCGAGGGACCGAAAAGGCCTCGTCTGTGTTGCAGCCCAACAACCCTCCAATTTGGCCCAAAACCCACCAAACTCTGCTCCATCATCTAGAGCGTTCGATCACGATCGCGTGGCCGAAAACTGCACCTCATTTGGACTCTCCTAGCTCCCTCTATGCCTATTTAAACACCCCCCGATTTTCGGATCTCCTCCTACCTCCGAAACCCTAATTTTCCACCGCGCGCCGCCGGACATTGTCTGCCCGGGGCGGACACACCGCCGCCAGACAACCGCCTCCTGCCACGTGGAACCTGCCACCTCGCCGCCGCCGCGGCCCGGGGAGCCCGGAGCCGGCCCCCGCGGCCCGAGCCGCCGCGCCGCCACCTCCCTCTCCTCCGAGCCGCAGCCGCCGGCATGCGCCGCCGCCACCGCCTCCGCGCGCCGCCGCCGCCATCGCGCCGCGCCGCCGCGCTCCGGCCGTCGCCCCGTCCATCTCCAACTCCGGCCACCTCGACCTCTCCGGCGGCCCCGAGCACTGTTCCGGCGAAGATCCGGCCGTCCTTGTAATCCGTGCAAACCCTAGATCTCGGAGGCATTTTTTTCTCCAAGTCCCAGAATTTCCGATCCAAGTGCTCATGTTCGTAGCTCCGTAACTTCGCATCCGCAGCTCCGATTCATGCATATAGCATATCAAAACGTTCATCTCAGAGAGTACATCATTTCATTCAGGTGCATCATTTTTATTTGAGTTCATCTTGATGCTCGAAATGATGTTAGAAGATGGCTACTTGAGATAATTGCCAGATCTGCTACTCCATTTAGGATTTTGTCATTTTTGCCATGATTAATGTGTGCATGATATGCCCTGATGCTCTACATGTGTTTTGTTAAGGGTTTTGTCATATTTCCAGAGGTGCAACCCATGTATTTTTGTGATGTGTGTGGTGACTAGTGCAAGCTTGCAAAGTGGTGCACTTGCTAATTCTATTTTCAGGGACTTAGTAATTTCACTAAGTCCTGGACCTGTTTATCTCATGATGCCATATGTTCATGTTGTTTCCTTGTGATCCGTGCCTCTTTTGAGGATGATAAGTAAGGATGTTTTGTTAACCTTGTAGTGCTCTATCCATCCATGTCTTTGTTTGCAATTATGGAGCACCCTAGCTTGAGTTAATCGATCTCTACTTTTGCTACTTTGTGAATCTGGGCAGATTGTCAACTTGTTTGCAATTTTGCCGATGATGTTGTAGTTGATCCGTGCATGCTATGTTATTGTTCTTGCCATGTATAGATTGCATTTTGTGCCTTCTTGATGGATGTATGCTTGTCTTTCCATGACTTGCACCGTAGTGAGTGCATCGAGCTAGTAAACATGCCTACTTGAGTTATATTTCAGCATGTGTCAGTTTTCACTAAGTCTGAAAACTGATTATGTTTTTGCTATGTTCACATGCTTGCAATTGTATTTTCTGATCCCTTTTGGCTCAAGGTCACTAAGGGACTTTTGTTAAGATCTTTGAGTATCTCCATGCCATGCTTTACTTTGCCATGTTCAGGTCCTGTAGCATGTAGTTTTGTGGCTCCGAAGAGTGCTACCTGATCTGAAATTCCAGACAAGTGTTAATTTCACCAAGTCTGAGATCTGTTTGTCATATGCATTTTTGCCATGCTTGTTTGAACCTGTTAATGGATGAATTGGCCATAGCTCAGTGCTAGACTTTTGTTAAGCATCTTGTGTGCATCCCTGCCATGTATTTTGTTGTCACGTTTGGTTGCTGTAGCATGTTCATCTCATGGCATTTAGTTGGCTACTTGCTGTAAATCGCAGACCGGTGCCATATTTGATTCGCTTGCCATTTCCAAACAGTAACTCCGATTCCGGCGTTCTTTATATCGTTTTCAAGCGATTTCATCTCAACTTTCCATTAGCACACTTGGATTTCCATGTTGAAGCCGGGTTCATGCATTTCCTGTCATATCTTGCATTTTGCATCCCGCATCGCATCCCGCATAGCATATCATCATTCCATCATATTGCTTGGTCTTGCACGTGGTTGATTGTATCCTTGTTGCTTGTTTGTCTTGTTTGGGTAGAGCCGGGAGACGATTTCACTAATGAGGAGCCCGTTGACTTTGCTTTCGAGGATCCAGTCAACTTTGACAACTGTGCAGGCAAGATGATCATACCCTCGAAATCACTACTATCTTTGCTATGCTAGTTTGCTCGCTCTTATGCTATGCCAATGCTACGATGCCTACCACTTGCTTTCAAGCCTCCCAAATTGCCATGTCAAACCTCTAACCCACCATTGTCCTAGCAAACCGTTGATTGGCTATGTTACCGCTTTGCTCAGCCCCTCTTATAGCGTTGCTAGTTGTAGGTGAAGATTGGAGGTCGTTCCTTGTTGGAACATCATTTATTTACTTGTTGGGATATCATTATATTATCTTGTTATCTTAATGCATCTATATACTTGGTAAAGGGTGGAAGGCTCGGCCTCTCGCCTAATATTTTGTTCCACTCTTGCCGCCCTAGTTTCCATCATATCGGTGTTATGTTCCCGGATTTTGCGTTCCTAACGCGGTTGGGTTATAATGGGAACCCCTTGATATTTCGCCTTGATTAAAGCTTTTCCAGCAATGCCCAACCTTGGTTTTACCATTTGCCACCTAGCCTCTTTTCCCTTGGGTTTCCGGAGCCCGAGGGTCATCATATTTAAACCCCCCCGGGCCAGTGCTCCTCTGAGTGTTGGTCCAAACAAGAGTCCTGTGCAGCGCCCCCTCGGGGAAACTCGAGGTTTGGTTATAGTTGTATGGAGCGCTCATCTGAGTGTGCCCTGGGAAAGAGATATGTGCAGCTCCTATCGGGATTTGTCGGCACATTCGGGCGGTGTTGCTGGTCTTGTTTTAACCTGTCGAAGTGTCTTGAGTTACCGAGATACCGAGTCTGATCGGAACGTCTTGGGAGGAGGTCTATTCCTTCGTTGACCGTGAGAGCTTGTCATGGGCTAAGTTGGGACTCCCCTACAGGGATTTGAACTTTCGAAAGCCGTGCCCGCGGTTATGGGCAGATGGGAATTTGTTAATGTCCGGTTGTAGATAACTTGAACCTTAATTAAAATGAATCAACCGAGTGTGTTACCGTGACGGCCTCTTCTCGGCGGAGTCCGGGAAGTGGACACGGTGTTGGAGTAATGTTTGTGCAGGTTGCTCTCTAGTTTCTCGCTCGTGCTTTGCCTCCTCTTCTCGCTCTCTTTTGCGAATAAGTTAGCCACCATATTTTGCTAGTCGCTTGCTGCAGCTCCACTGATATTTACCTTGCCATACCTATAATCTTAAATAGTCTTGATCGCGAGGGTGCGAGATTGCTGAGTCCCTGTGACTCACAGATTACTATTACACCAGATGCAGGGCCAGATGATTCCGCTCCAGGAGACGCGTATGAGCTCAAGTGGGAGTTCGACGAAGACTCTCAACGTTACTATGTTTCCTTTCCCGATGATCAGTAGTGGTGCCCAGTTGGGGGTGATTGGGACCGTTGTCGCTTGTTGGGTTCTCTTTTATTTTGGCGCCGTAGTCGGTCCATGAGTGTTTGGATGATGTAATGTTATTTATGTACTTGATTGACGTGGCGAGTGTAAGCCAACTATGTTATCTTCCATTTATTATTTATATTACATGGGATGTTGTGAAGATTGCCTAACTTGCGACATATGCCTTCAATGCGATTATGTCTCTAAGTCGTGCCTCGACACGTGGGAGCTATAGTCGCATCGAGGGTGTTACAAGTTGGTAATCAGAGCCTTCCCCGACCTTAGGAGCCCCATTGCTTGATCGTTTTTAGTGGCCGAGTTGTGTCTAGAAAAAATGTTTTGAGTCATTTAGGAATTATATATCGGAGAGTTTAGGAATTCTTTTTACTTCCCAGTCTCCTCATCGCTCTGGTAAGGCATCCTGACGTAGAGTTTTGACTCTTCTCTTCTCAAATTTCACTATTTTTTTTTAGGATCACGAGGGTATCTTGGAATCGTTCCGATGGTTTTATGATGAGAACATTGTCTTGGTGCCTCCTATCAGGGGTTTAGTGGAAGTGTCCCGGGGAGTTGAGATCTGAGGTGTTGTCATCATAATTTTATCGTTGCAGTTCTGGAATACCTGAGTTTAGTACGCCGACATCGAAAATCTCTTTTATGCAGTTCATTGGTGAGATAACCTCGACGCCACCCAGTACTGGGGCGGGAGTTCGGGAGTATCGCCATAACTTGTATAATGGATGCTTTTCGAAGGTTGATGTAGATGTTTTCCGAAGGTTTCTTGGTTATGTGTTAAAGGATGGATACAGCTGGATGTAGGAATTGCTAGATTTGGGTGAGATATTATGCTTCCCCTGTATCCCCAATACCTGATTGCATAACCGGAAAGGTTCGGGAGTTTCATAGGTGGGAATTCTTGTAGCTCTAGTTCTTCTTCCACAGATATTGGTTTGAGATTGGGATTTCTTACCGACTATTCATTCTTGATCCATACCTTGTTGATTTATTTCTCTACCTTAATTCTACGTGGCTTCTCAATTTATGGATATGTGACCATTTCAAGAGGAATGCATTCGTTCAATTTGTTCGGATGTGAAGACTATATGTTGCAATTTTCATTCCGTTGGATTCAGCTTCAATATTTGTCTGTCAATGTGCTAATGGTGGTCAACCTCTTCAGGATGGCTCCTCCAACGCGCACGACTCTGAATCCTGATCCGCCACCACCTCAACCTCCTCCGGAGGCATGGCAAGCTGTGATGGCCGCAACCAATGCAAACACACAGTTGATCATGCAAATTCTTCAAGAGCGCAATCAAGGCAACCAAGGGAATCAAGGCAGCAATCAGAATCACTTTGCTACACTCAACCAGTTCCTTGCTAATGGGCCAAACACTTTCAGCAATTGTGTTGAGGCAACCGATGCTGACGATTGGCTTGTGGATCTGTGCAAGCATTTCGAGTGCAGTATCGTCAGGCCTGAGGACTTTGTTAAGTTCGCTTCCTTCCAACTCAAAGATCAAGCTGCAGAATGGTTCCAGCAGTACAAGGATTCCAGAGGTGGATGTGTTATCACTTGGGATGATTTCCGTCGAGATTTCCGAGCTCATCATATTCCCCAGAGCGTGGTTGAAAGCAAGCGTGAGGAATTCCGCAACCTGAAGCAAGGCTCTTTGTCTGTCTATGACTACAACAAGTTGTTCCAGAAGCTCGCCCGCTTTGCTAAGCAGGACGTCCCTGATGAGAAGAGCATGATATACCAGTTCAGGGGTGGTCTCAGAGAAGATATTCAGCTAGCTCTTGTTCTCTTTGAGCCCTTGAGATACGATGAGTTCTACAACATGGCACTGAAGCAAGAGGCTGCTCAGTTGAGGTGTGATGCTTCCAAGAAGCGAGTCAGAGATGTTACTCCTTCTTCCTCCACTCAAGTGGCCAAGCAGCAGAAGTATTGGCTTCCTCCTCCTCCGTTCTGTCAGCCGTATCAGCAGAAGAGCAAAGGTGGCAGTGGTTCTTCCCACCCACCCAACCCTGGCTTTCAGAACAAGACTTCGTCTCAAGCCCCAAGATCGAGTGCTCCGTACCACCGTCCGCTTTCAGAGGTCACGTGCAACAAGTGCCAACAGAAGGGTCACTATGCCAACAAGTGTTTCAACCAGAGGCGTCTTCCTCCTCCTCCTCCTGTCAGATCGGCAAGTACAGCTGTGGTCAAGCATAACCCCAAGTTTGCCAAGGTCAATATGGTGAATGCACAGGCAGAGGACTCACCAGATGTCATCATGGGTAACCTTCCTGTTAATGATATTCCTGCAAAAGTTCTTTTTGACACGGGTGCATTGCATTGCTTCATTTCCAAACCTTTTGCATCAAAGTATGAGTGTGATTATCAGTATCTGCAAAGTTCCTTGCAAATTGTGTCGCCGGGCAAGCAGATGACAGCTAACACCTGCGTCCCGGAGGTTACTATCACATTGGGTGACTATAAGTTCCTTTCTTCCCCAATTGTTCTTGGTAACTCGGATATTGATCTTATTCTCGGAATGGATTGGCTTTCTAAGCACAAGGCACATCTTGATTGTGCTGCCAGGCAAATTCAATTGACTCATTCATCTGAGGATGTTATTGTCTTTGCCGCTCGGGATAATACCATTCGTCTGTTTTCTCTCAATGAGAAGGGTGAATTGGATGCCATCTCGCAAATTCCAGTCTTTTGCGAATATCAAGACGTATTTCCAGAAGAGCTTCCAGGAATGCCTCCGCACCGGCCAGTTGAATTCGTTATTGATCTTGATCCTGGCACGGAACCTGTGTGCAAACGTCCTTACAAGCTCGGACCTGAAGAGTTGAAGGAGCTTAAGAAGCAACTCGATATTCAAGAGAAAATGGGTCTCATCTGGCCTAGTTCTTCTCCGTGGGGTTGTGGTGTTCTTTTTGTGAAGAAGAAGGATGGAATGGACTGACTTTGTGTTGATTACCGTCCAGTGAACAAGAAGACCATAAAGAACAAATATCCACTTCCCAACATCAATGAGCTGTTCGAACAACTCAAAGGTGCTCGAGTATTCTCCAAGCTTGATCTCAGTATGGGTTATCATCAGATTCGAATCCATGAGCAAGATATTCCCAAGACGGCTTTCAGGACAAGCTTTGGTTCATATGAATACACTGTCATGTCTTTTGGCCTCGTCAACGCTCCTCCGACGTTCTCTTGCATGATGAATTTCATCTTCAACGCCTACACCAATGACCTCGTTTTGGTCTATCTCAACGACATTCTGGTTTTCTCCAAGAACAAGGAAGATCATGCCAAGCACTTGCGTTTGGTTCTTGATAAGCTCAGGGAACATCAGTTCTACGCCAAGTTCTCCAAGTGTGAATTTTGGCTTGATGAAGTGCTTTATTTTGGTCATATCATCTCTGCCAAGGGCATTGCCGTGAATCCTGAGAAGGTGTCTGCAATTGTGACTTGGGAACCTCCTCAGAACGTGAAGCAACTCCACAGTTTTCTCGGTCTCGCAAGCTATTGCCGAAGATTCGTTGAAAACTTTTCTAAGATCGCGAAGCCTCTCTCAAATCTTCTTCAGAAGCACGTAAAGTACGTTTGGTCTTCGGAGTGTGACATTGCTTTCAACACTTTGAAAGAGAAATTGATCACTGCTCCAGTTCTGACTCCGCATGATGAATCCAAGCCGTACGAGGTCTTTTGTGATGCCTCTCTCCAAGGTCTTGGCGCAGTTTTGATGCAAGAGAAGAAAGTTGTTGCTTATACATCTCGCTAGTTGAAGCCTAATGAGAAGAACTACCCCACTCATGATCTCGAGTTGGTGGCAGTTGTGCATGCTCTTTTGACTTGGAGACATCTTCTATTGGGAAGAAAAGTGGACATTTTCACTGATCACAAGAGTCTCAAGTACATCTTCACTCAGCCTAATCTCAACCTCAGGCAAACTCGATGGGTCGAAATGATTCAAGAGTATAATCCGAGTATCGAGTATACTCCAGGCAAAGCCAATGTGATTGCTGACGGTTTGAGCAGAAAGGCTTACTGCAACAGTATGATTCTTAAGCCTTATCAACCCGAGCTTTGTGAAGCTTTCCGCAAACTTAATCTGCAAGTTGTTCCTCAAGGTTTCCTCGCCAACCTTCAAGTCTCTCCTACCTTAGAAGACCAGATTCGCCAAGCCCAGCTTCTTGATGCTATGGTGAAAAAGGTGAAGATTGGGATTGCCAAGAATCAGTCCAAGTACAAGTGCTACCACCTTGATGACAAGGACACTCTCCTCTTCGAGGATCATATTGTTGTACCCAAAGGTGACCTCCGTAATGTGATCATGAACGAGGCTCACAATTCTCTCCTCTCCATCAACCCTTGGAGCACGAAGATGTATCAGGACCTCAAGCAGGCTTATTGGTGGACTCGAATGAAGCGCGAGATCGCTCAATTCGTGAATGAATGTGATGTCTGCAGAAGAGTGAAGGCAGAACACCAAAGGCCAGCAGGTCTCCTCCAACCTCTTGCCATTCCAGAATGGAAGTTTGACCACATTGAAATGGACTTCGTGACTGGGTTTCCAAAGTCCAAGCGTGGCAATGATGCTATATTCGTTGTCATCGACAAACTCACCAAAGTGGCTCATTTTCTGCCTATCAAAGAGTCGATCATTGCAGCTCAATTAGCGGAACTCTATACCTCTCGAATTGTCTCTCTGCACGGTATTCCTCAAGTGATCTCTTTAGACCGTGGCAGCATCTTTACCTCGAAGTTTTGGGATTCTTTTCAGAAGGCCATGGGCACCAACATCCGCTTCAACACAGCTTTCCATCCTCAAACAAGTGGTCAATTCGAGCGTGTCAACCAGATTCTTGAAGATATGCTCAGGGCTTGTGTGATCTCCTTCGGCATGAAGTGGGAGGATTGTCTTCCTTATGCTGAATTCTCCTACAACAACAGTTTTCAACCAAGTTTGGGCAAGGCCCCATTTGAAATTCTGTATGGCAGGAAGTGTCGTACCCCTCTCAACTGGTCTGAAACCGGTGAACGTCAACTTTTGGCTAATGACTTAATCACAGAGGCAGAAGAAATGTGCAAAGTCATTCGAGATAACCTCAAAGCAGCTTTCTGGTGCTTCTCATTGTCGTTCTCAACATTTGAAGACCAAAGAAGAGTTTTTCCTCCATATCTTTCTCCATTCTCTTCAAGATTCGTGATTCTAGCTTGTTGCCATCCTCTCATAATTGTTTTCGATTGTGAGAATTCTTTTCACCCATCCGGAGTATTTCAGGAGTCTTTTCAGTTTGTTTATCCTAAGTCTATCATCTCAAAATTATTCATTCTTAGTTTTCAGCTCTCTTTCTCTAAATCTTACTGGGACATCATTCAAGTATTCTCTAATCAGCTCGGGATCTCTTCGTTTCACTTGTATCTAAATTCTCTCAAGCATCTTCGTTCATTTGCAAATTCTCCCCGGTGTTTCTTTATCTTTTATTCGTTGATTTTCAATCCTTACGATGGTTCGTTTAAGATTTCTCTTCCTTCCTTATCATATCAATTCATTCGTTGTTTCGATTCCACCAGTGGTTCGTTGAAGACCTTCTAAAGTTGGCGCCATATCTATCTTAATCCTTTCTACGAGAATAAGTAGTATGCCAAATCCATTGTTTGTCATCAATTGAAATTGGTGAAGGATAAGCATAATGTAATTCTTATTCTTGTTTCATCGAGTGAATTCAATTCCTTATTCCGTAGGCTCATCAAAATCTCGGTTTCAATTGTTTCATCTTTTCTTCCCGGAAGTCCAAGATCTCTCAATTATAGCATTGCGAAGCTCCGTCTAGATCATCGCAAGGCTTCAACCTTATTCTTTTCATCCTTCTTTTCGTGTGATCATTCTTTTGTTGCCCGAGTTCTTCATGGAGGTTCTACATGATGGTTCATCAACAATTTATTTCCTTCTTGAAGCGTTCATCAAGATTCTTTTCAGAGGAGCTCAAGCATTCTTCATCTTTCAACCCGAAGTGCAATTCTTTCTTCCGTATCATTGGAGGTGGTATTATGTCATTCTTGATAATTTGAGTTCATGTTTCATGATTCACATGTTGTTAAGAATGAGATATTTTCAAATCCATCAATCTCTTCTTTGGAGTTATCTTGGGTTATATTTCACCTAAAGCCTTCCCTAAGGATTGTTGCTATCTATGGTGCTTATAAATGACCCAAGTTCTTCATCTATCCTCCTGGTGAAATAGTTTCTCGTCTCCTTTGTTCTTATCAAATCCAATCTTTTTCCGTGTGTGGCAGGTTGTCACCTCATAATTTTGAGATGTATTCCATGATACCATATCAAGTTTATGTTTTTCGTTGTTGATAATCCAACAACTCCACTCTAGCATTTGTTGTAAACATGCTCTCTCAAGATCTCGTTCCCCTCCATCCATTCCATTCCATTCTTTCTTTTCTTCCGGAGGCTTTGTGATGTTGCTCTTTTCAATCATCATCTCGAATTGTGAAGGTCATGATCTTTTCATGCTTATCCTTTTAACTGGAGTATGTGCCCGCTGCTCAAGTTCCTTTTCATCTTATAAAGTTTCTTATCATTTTTCAACCGGAGTGCTGCCTGAATTTGGTCTTCCTTGATCCCCTTCCCTACCGGAGTCCTTTCAACTTCGTTCTTCTCCGTTGCATTCTTTCTTCAATATGTTCATCAACTCAAGGTTCTTTGGTTTCACTCGTTTGTCAAAGAAGCAACTTAGTTTTACCATTTGTATTCCTCTTCCGTTTTTCCCTCCGGTGCCATCCTAGATCTCGGGATGAGAACCTCTCGTAGTGGTGGAGTGTTGTGACGCCCCAAGACCGATGCTCGAGAAGACTTCCATAGGTTCCGGGTTTCTCCGTGTGTTTCATTTTTGCTTGCTCCTTTTATTTTTGCATTGCATCATGTCATCATGCCATCATGTCATAAATCTTTTGCATCTCAACTAAATAAATTGTGTGGATCTTCGATCCATTTAAATCGAGGGAAGAGTGACTTCTCTTTATAACATATCCTCCTAATATTTAGGGAGCTATTATAAATATTCCATTATTTTGAAATCACCAAAACACACTTGCAAGTAATTCCCCAGGCCTTTGTTATCTCACATCTTGACCTCAAACTTTGCCCATATTTTTCTTTCATCGCTTTCCCGATCTCCACAAAAATCCAAACATTTTTGGACCTTCCTAACCCTGACTTCCTATTCAAACCATTTGATTTTAAATCAAATGAGTTTGAATTTAAAACTTTCAAAAATGCCCACTCCATTTTTCTTGGAACATGCGCATTTTTGCAAGTCCGTGAAAATTACTCCCATGCCCACTCTATCTATTTTCTTTTCTCTTTTGGTTAAGAGAAGAGAGTAGAGAGAGAGAGAGAGAGAGCCCAGCACAACCGAAGCCCATCCAGCCAGCAGGCCTCTGGCCACTTCCCTCTCCCTGGGCCGGCCTCCAAGGCCCATCTTGGTTCCCGGCCTCTAAGGCCCAGCCCGCGCGCCCCTAACCCTAGGCCCCGACCACTCTCTCTCGGTCTCTCCCCTCGACCCCCTCTCATTCCCTCGCGCCGCCAAGAACCCAGCGCATCGCGTCAGATCCCCTCGCTCTCGCACCCGCGTGCCTCCAGTGCCAGAACTAGCGCTCTACCCTCGCCGGAGAAGTGAACCAGGTCGGAGCCTGCTCGCTGCCGGCGGCCTTCACCTCGCCGCGCTGCCCCAGGACGTCGCTCCCATGCCGTCTCCGGCGCCGCACCACCGGAGCTGCTCCTTCCCCGCGGCCCCGAGCCCCAAGCACCGCCTCGTCTCCTATTCTACGCCCGCACCTCGCCTGTGACTTCTCCGCGCCGGCGACCTCCATCGAGCCTCCCTGCTTCGTCTGGCCGCCGCGCCACCATGCTCCAGCGCCGCCCCGAGCTCATCTTCCTCGACCTCCATGCTGTCCCGGAGTCCCTCGCCTGCTGCTGCACGGTCCAGCCTAATGCTTCTCCTTCCGCTGCCACGGACATCCACCCCGCCTGCCTCCTTCCGTCAGCCCTCTACCTGCTGACGATCTGCCATCTCCGGCCGCCTGCTGTGCTCCACCTCCCTGCTCGAGCTCCCTCCTTCGCTGCCTGTTCTCGTTGACGTGAAGACTGCAACTGCAACACCCTTGGGCGCCAAGTTCCTCTTCTAGACCCGTCAAGTGTACAACGACTCGGGTGCGACCACGTACATTTGTCAAGTACCCTGGAACCACCGACGGCTTCAAGACCGGCTAGTCCAACTAGTTCCGATGCCCCAAGAACGACTACGCGGTGTTGCGTCAAGTACCTAAACCGTGTCTCCGGAATCGCCAAGACCGTCCTGAATATTGCCAAGTACCACTTCGATTCCGGAACGCGACTAGTACCACGACGCGTGAAGTCCTCGGATCCGTCAATTTCCACCATGAGATGTACGACTACCGTCGGCCTCGAAGACCTCGGATTCACCAAGTTCCCATGACGACAAGTGTGACCCTTCGGATGCGCCAAGTTCTTCTACACAAAAACACCTCATGTCGGCAAGACCTGCAAGTCGGACCCCGAACGATCGACGTCGCGTGGACCGTGTACAACTACCGTCACCCCGAAGACGTTGGAGTCATAAAGTACCTCTCCGAAACGAACGTGAATGACTACCATCGCAAGAACGGGACCGGAAAGTCTGAAGACACCAAGTACCACGACACCGATGACATGAACGTCTACGGAAACTCGTGCAACAATAAACATGTACCACTACTGTCGCCGAGATCGCGAGAACCTCTACCGTCGACCCTAGAGCGTGTGAGAACGACTACTTCCACTACCGCCGTCGTGAGAACGTCTACTTCCTCTACTTTGCACCAAACGAGAACTGTCCCGCTTGCACGCTTCAAAGGTATAACCTCGAGACGACGTCCGTGAATGAATGCTTGCGATGTTTGAGATGCTCGTGTTTGCACCGTGCCCAAATTGTCGCTCGTTTCCTTGTCGCCAAATCATGGGACACCCGGAATCCGGGAGCGCCCCACCATCTTTTGCACGCATCCGCACACTTCTCCTTTGCATCAGTATCTCAATCGAGTTACGGGAACCGGAACGTTGCCGTGGCACCGTTTTCGTTATCGTTGCCGTGGCACCCCTTTTCCTTTCCACCACGGTGGCCAATGCTTCATAATTTTCTTATCAACTTTTTCATAAAAATTGCATAAACTTGCACATGTCATCTGCATCATGTTAACAACACCAAGAATGTTTAAAATTGTTGTTGGTATTAATTTGCTAAAGGCATATGGGGATTTACTGGATTTGTTGTTTGCTATATCAGTCCCCATTTAAATTTTTTAGATAGATAATTCCTTTATGTTTCACCTCTTGACATGCTTAACAACATTTAATATTGTTGGGTACTGATACATCTCCGTTGTATCTACTTTTCCAAACACTTTTGCCCTTGTTTTGGACTCTAACTTGTATGATTTGAATGGAACTAACCCGGACTGACGCTGTTTTCAGCAGAATTGCCATGGTATAGTTTTATGTGCAGAAAACTAATATTCTCGGAATGACCTGAAACTCCACGGAACATCTTAGAAAAAATAATAAAAAATCCTTGCAAAAGATGAAGACCAGGGGGACCACCACCTGTCCACGAGGGTGGGGGGCGCGCCTGCCCCCCTAGGGCGCCCCTGCCCCCCTAGGGCGCCCCCCTACCTCGTGGGGCCCCTGGAGCTCCTCCGACCTCAACTCCAACTCTATATATTTGCTTTCGGGGAGAAAAAATCAGAGAGAAGGATTCATCGCGTTTTACGATAGGGAGCCGCCGCCAAGCCCTAAAACCTCTTGGGAGGGCTGATCTGGAGTCCGTTCGGGGCTCCGGAGAGGGGGATTCGTCGTCGTCGTCATCATCTCCTCCATCACCAATTTCATGATGCTCACCGCCGTGCGTGAGTAATTCCATCGTAGGCTTACTGGACGGTGATGGGTTGGATGAGATTCATCATGTAATCGAGTTAGTTTTGTTAGGGTTCGATCCCTAGTATCCATTATATTCTAAGATTGATGTTGCTATGACTTTGCTATGCTTAATGCTTGTCACTAGGGCCCGAGTGCCATGATTTCAGATCTGAACCTATTATGTTTTCATGAATATATGTGAGTTCTTGATCCTATCTTGCAAGTCTATAGTCACCTACTATGTGTTATGATCCGGCAACCCTGAAGTGACAATAATCGGGACCACTCCCGGTGATGACCATAGTTTGAGGAGTTCATGTATTCACTATGTGCTAATGCTTCGTTATGGTTCTCTATTAAAAGGAGGCCTTAATATCCCTTAGTTTCCAATAGTACCCCGCTGCCACATCAAGGTAGGACAAAAGATGTCATGCAAGTTCTTTTCCATAAGCATGTATGACTATATACGGAATACATGCCTACATTACATTGATGAATTGGAGCTAGTTCTGTGTCACCCTATGTTATGCCTGTTACATGATGAACCGCATCCGGCATAATTATCCATCACTGATCCGGTGCCTACGAGTTTTCCATATACTGGTTTACGCTTATTTACTTTCCCGCTGCTACTGTTACAATCACTACAAAATACCAAAAACATTACTTTTGTTGTCTTTACTTTTGTTGCCGCTACCACCACTATCATATTACTTTGCTACTAAACACTTTGCTGCAGATACTAAGTTTCTAGGTGTGGTTGAGTTGACAACTCAGCTACTAATACTTGAGAATATTCTTTGGCTCCCCTTGTGTCGAATCAATAAATTTGGGTTCAATACTCTACCTTCGAAAGCTGTTGTGATCCCCTATACTTGTGGGTTATCAAGACCAATTTCTGGCGCCGTTGCCGGGGAGCATAGCTCTATTCTTTGAGTCACTTGGGATTTATATCTGCTAGACACTATGAAGAACTTGAGAGATCCAAAAATGAAGATCTATCCCTCAACTACGAGGGGAGGTAAGGAACTGCCATCTAGCTCTGCACTTGATTCACCATCTGTTATGAGTAAGTTTGCGACACCTACAACTGCTTCTGCTATTCGTGCTGATATGTCGCATGCTATTGATGATGCCACTTCTGCTATGCATGATACTTATGATGAAACTGCTTCTATGCCTGATACTACTGTGCCCCTTGGTGAATTTCTTGATGAACAAATTGCTAGGGCTAGAGAAAAAGAAATTATTGAATCTGAATACGATGGTGATAGTGATGATGAAAATATGCCTGTTATTCCTGAGGGTTATCTTTTTGATATGGAATCTTCTGCCGCTATTTTAGCTTGCAGAGATAGATATGAGCTTAAGAGGTTATTAGTTAAATGGAACAAAGAATCACTTAGAGATAAAATGAAACCTGACCCTGCTTTTGCTACTTCACCTATATGTGTTCCTGATAAGGATTATGAATTCTCTGTTGATCCTGATATAATTACTTTGGTTGAATCTGATCCGTTTTATGGCTATGAATCTGAAACTGTTGTGGCACATCTTACTAAGTTAAATGATATAGCTGCCCTGTTCACTAATGATGAGAGATCGCGTTACTTCTATATACTCAAAATATTTCCGTTCTCATTAAAGGGTGATGCTAAGATATGGTTTAATTCTCTTGATCCTGGTTGTGTGCGTAGTCCCCAGGATATGATTTATTACTTCTCTGCTAAATATTTCCCTGCTCATAAGAAACAAGCTGCTTTGAGGGAAATATACAACTTCATGCAAATTAAAGAAGAGAGTCTCCCACAAGCTTGGGGGAGGCTTCTCAAGTTACTTAATGCTTTGCCTGATCATCCTCTTAAGTAACCCGAAATACTTGATATCTTTTATAATGGACTAACCGATGCTTCCAGAGATTACCTGGATAGTTGTGCTGGTTCTCTTTTCAGGGAAAGAACACCGGATGAAGCTGAAATTCTATTGAATAATATGTTGACAAATGAAAATAATTGGGCACCTCTTGAACCAGCTCCTGAGCCAACTCCTGTTCCAATTACTGAGCCTACTCCTAAACCAACTCCAAAGAAGAGAGGTGCTCTATTTCTCAGTCTCGAAGATATGCAAGAGGCAAAGAAATCTATGAAAGAAAAAGGTATTAAAGCTGAAGATGTTAAGAATTTACCTCCTATTGAAGAAATACATGGTCTTAATATACCGCTTATTGAAGAAACATATGATCTTAATTCTTTTTTTATTGAAGAACCTCTTGATCCCGATATCCCGACACGGGTAGTAAAGGTAAATTCTCTCTATAGATATGATAAAGCTGAAGTCCCTCCTACTAAAATTGCTAGTCAGTGCTTGGATGAGTATGATAACTTTATGTTTAAGCAAGACGACTTCAATGCTTATTTTGGTAGACAATTAAAAGAAAATGCTTATATGATTAGACGCTTGGGTGATTATATGGCTAATATTAACGGTGAACTTAAACTTGTTAGCAAACATGCTTCTATGGTTACCACTCAAGTAGAACAAGTACTTAAGGCCCAAAAAGAAGTGCTTGATGAAATGAATAGTAAGAAAAATGATTATGCTGTTAGAGTGGCTACTAGAACTGGTAGAATGACTCTGGAACCTTTGTATCCTGAAGGCCACGCTAAGAGAATTGAGCAAGATTCTCAAAGAAATAATATTGATGTTCCTAGTTCTTCTAAAAAGAAGAAGAAGAAAAATGATAGAACTGTGCAAACTTCTAGTGAACCTATTTGCTGAACCACCTGATATTCCAAATGATATCTCTATGTCTGATGCTGAAACACAATCTGGTAATGAACATGAACCTAATGAAAATATTAATAATGATGTTCATGATGATGCTCAACCTAGTAATGATAATGATGTAGAAATTGAACCTGCTGTTGATCTTGATAACCCACAATCAAAGAATCAACGTTATGATAAAAGAGACTTTGTTGCTAGGAAACATGGTAAAGAAAGGGAACCTTGGGTTCAGAAACCCATGCCTTTTCCTCCGAAACCATCCAAGAAAAAGGATGATGAGGATTTTGAGCGCTTTGCTGAAATGATTAGGCCTATCTTTTTGCGTATGATATTAACTGATGTGCTCAAAACAAATCCTTATGCTAAATACATGAAGGATATCATTACTAATAAAAGAAAGATACCGAAAGCTGAGATTTCCACCATGCTTGCTAATTATACTTTTAAGGGTGGAATACCAAAGAAACTTGGAGATCCTGGAGTACCTACTATACCTTGCTCCATTAAAAGAAATTATATTAAAACTGCTTTATGTGATCTTGGAGCCGGTGTTGGTGTTATGACTCTCTCTTTATATCGTAGACTTGACTTGAATAAGCTGACACCTACTGAAATATCTTTGCAAATGGTTGATAAATCAACTGCTATACCTGTCGGTATTTGTGAGGATGTGCCTGTTGTCACTATTTTAATGGACCTTGTTATTCTTGATATTCCCGAGGATGATAGTATGTCTATTATTCTTGGAAGACCTTTTCTTAATACTGCAGGGGCTATTATTGATTGCAACAAAGGCAATGTCACTTTTCATGTTAATGGTAATGAGCATATGGTACACTTCCCGAGGAAACAACCTCAAGTTCATAGTATCAACTCTATTGGAGAAATTCCATCGATTATATTTGGAGGTTTTGAATTTCCTCTTCCTACTGTCAAAGAGAAATATGATATACTTATTATTGGGGATGTGCATATCCTCGTTGAGGTAACTTAGTGTTATTCGAAATTTCTCCGATTTCATGATTATTGGAATGAGTTTGTTAACAAGACTTGATCAACCTTGTTAGTGGATTCTTTTTGATGAGCATGAGATGGATGAAACTAGAAGCACAACCTTCTGTACCCCACTTTTACTTTCTCTTATTTATATTAAATAAAGTAAAAATAGTATTTTTCTGTCTGTTTCCTGACTTATCTGTGCAATATAAAAATATCCCGAAAAAAAAGTCCTCAGAATGACATGCCAATTTAATATGATTTTTTCGGGAATATTTGAGGATTTACTGTGCAATAATTACCGCGGGAGGAGCTTCCACCTGGCCACGAGGGTGGTGGGTGCCCCCCCTCTAGGGTGGCCCCCTGCCTCGTGGGCCCACGGTGGCCCTCCTCCACTTATCCCAGCACCCATCTTCTTCCTTTGTCTCACACAAACCCGAAAAACCAACTCAAGCACGAGTTCCAGCCACTTTTGCTGTGATTTTCGATCTCCTTGCTCAAAGCACCTCTCGCAAAACTGCTTAGGGAGATTGTTCCTTGGTATGTGATTCCTCCATTGGTCCAATTAGTTTTTGTTCTAGTGCGTTATTCTTTGCAAATTTGTGTTGCATAGGTGACCATATTCTTGAGCTTGCATGTCAAATTTATATGGTTCCAAGTAGTTCTAATGCTTGATTTAGGCTCTGGGCACTTGTAGGAGTAGCTTCTATCAATATTATTGAAGTTGGTTCATTTTTGTTTGAAGTTACTAAAAATTTCAGATTATTTCAGAAAAATAATGAGGAGATTTTTGAGGGGCTCATCGAGCCAAAGCTCGAAGGAAAAGTCACCGAAGCCTAAGTATAATTTGCCGCGCACCGCGGAGATTCGGGCGTGTGAATGGCCTTCTGATGATTTCTTGAGAGCAGACGGTATCTATGAAGATTTTCATGAATTGGCTCACAATGCAGGCCTCACCGCTTTCCTCCACGACCAATGCGATCAGTATCTCTTACTCACAAATACTTTTGTGCAAAACTTTCATTTTCATTCTAGGAACTCACCACCTACGGTGGAGTTTCATTTATATCATGAGCATAAGGAGATGTCACTTTATGATTTCTGTCGGATTTGTTTAGTCCCTTTTGAGGTCAAGACAGAAGAACCACATTATGATGATGTGGCTGGGTTTATTGGTACTATCACTGTAGGAGAAACTAGGAAGGTTTCCGATGCACGAATCACTAGCATACATTTTCCTGTTTTATGTTACTTTGCATTATTTGCTAGTCGTTGTTTAATTGGACGCGAAAACTATGGAAACCTTAGTATCCCTGATATAATTATTCTGCACCATGGTTTATACAGTGATAACACTTTTAGTATGGGTGGTATTATTGCTAGACGGTTAAGTATGAACCGTACGAAGGGTCCCATCTTTGGAGGCATCTATGGTAAACGCCTAGCTGCACATTTTAACATACCTATTAGGCATGCTGAGAAGGAAGAAAAGGTGCTGCCCCGTGTTTATCTAGATCATAAAAGTATGGTGGCACATGATTTTATTGTTAAGAATAGGGCAGGAGAGCTTAAATATCAATTGTTCTTTAACAAACATCACCCTGAGACTATTACCCTGCCTGCTCTTTCTTTGTTTGATTTGACTGTAGGCACGTACCTTGTTCCATTTACGGCTATTCACGCCTACCGGAACCCTGCACCAGCCGAGGAGCCAGAACCGGAACCACAATTTGATCATCCACGACAATCTGTTTATTCTTGGGATCCAGACATGACTGTCAGCCAGTGGCAGTCAGAGTCTTCTTCTTCATCACAGTATGATCCCAACTATTCCTCCTCATCATAGTACGACCCCAACAACTATTATTATGGATATCCGCCAGGCCAGCCGTGGCCATAGACCAACTTAGGCCAAAAGCCTAAGCTTGGGGGAGTACGTATTTCTCACCGACATTATATTTATGTTCACACACACTCATTACTAGATGTCGGTGCTCATAATTTTTCACTGTAATATCCATGCTAGTTTATTTTCTTTTTCCTGCTTTCTTCTTGTGTGTTTGCTAAACCTTAAGAAAAACAAAAAAAATTAGTAGTGGTTTATTTTTCTGCTGTAGTAGTAATAACTAAAAGAAAACCCAAAAATATTTACCGTTCTTCTTTTGCTTGTTGGGAGCTTTCCCATGTAAATAGTTTTATTTCTTTTCTTTTCTTTGGGGGTCAGTAGGAGAAGACCATAATTAAATTGTTGAAGTGGCTCTTATATGCATTATTGTTGATTTAACCAAGAGCCCATATTGCCTTGTCTTCTCCTGTTTATTGAATGCTCGCAGATTCCAGCTTAGTCCAATGCACGTACACTCTTATTATTATTCACACCATTCGGTCGTGCAAGTGAAAGGCAATTATGATGATATATGATGGGCTGACTGAGATGAGAAAAGCTGGTATGAACACGACCTCTTTTGTTTTTGTAAATATGATGAGTCCCTCGTTCTTGATTCAGCTTATTATGAATAAACATGTTTGCAATGACAATTAGAGATCATAGTTGCTTGTGACATGCTTGATTAGCTATGAGTTATAATGGTTTACCTTGTGTGCCAACATGCTATTGAGATGATTATGATGTGGTATGATGGGGTGGTATCCTCCTTTGAATGATTTAAGTGACTTGACTTGGCACATGTTCACACATGTAGTTGAAACAAATCAACATAGCCTTCACGATATTTATGTTCATGGTGGATTATATCCTACTCATGCTTGCATCCAATGTTTATTAATTTTAATGCATGTACATGGCTGTTGTCGCTCTCTAGTTGGTCACTTCCCAGTCTTTTGCTAGCCTTCACCTGTACTAAGCGAGAATACTGCTTGTGCATCCAATCCCTTAAACCCCAAAGTTATTCGAGATGAGTCCACCATACCTTCCTATATGCGGTATCTACCTGTCGTTCCAAGTAAATTTGTATGTGCCAAACTCTAAACCTTCAAATAATCATTCTGTTTTGTATGCTCGAATAGCTCATGTATCAACCAAGGCTGTCTTTATCTTCCGTGTTAGGCGGGTTATTCTCAAGAGGAGTGGACTTCGCTCCTCATTCACGAGATAAATGGCTGGTCACCGAGATGCCCAGTCCCATGCTTTATACAAACTAAATCAAAATTAATTGCAAACAAAACTCCCCCTGGGACCTGATGTATGTTGGAGGCACTTGTTGTTTCGAGCAAGCCATGGATTGATGCTTGTTGGTGGAGGGGGAGTATAAACTTTACCATTCTATTTGGGAACCGCCTATAATGTGTTTAGCATGGAGGATATCGCCATCTCCTAGTTGTTATGTTGACAATGAAAGTATACCGCTCAAAATACAATTTATCTCTATTTCAAAACCGAGCTCTGGCACCTCTACAAATCCCTGCTTCCCTCTGCGAAGGGCCTATCCATTTACTTTTATGTTGAGTCATCACCCTCTTATTAAAAAGCACTAGCTGGAGAGCACAACCGTCATTTGCATTCATCACTGTTAATTTATATTGGGTATGACTATGATTGGATCTCTTTTACCATGAATTACAATGTCTAGTTAGTCCTTGATCTTTAAAGGTGCTCGGCATTTATGTTTTGTGGTCTTAGAAAGGGCTAGCGAGATACCATCTTGTTATATCATATTATGATTGTTTTGAGAAAGTGTTGTCATCCGAGATTTATTATTATGGCTTGCTAGTTGATTATGCTATTGATATGTGTAATCATGAGACCTGAGAATTATTGCAAATGTGGTTAGTTATGATCTATGCTGAAAACTTGAATGCTGGCTTGACATAGTTACAACAACAAGAGCAAACAGAGTTTGTAAAAGTTTTTCTTTCTTTCTTTCTTTTAGTTTGTCAACTGAATTGCTTGAGGACAAGCAAGGGTTTAAGCTTGGGGGAGTTGATACGTCTCCGTCGTATCAGACTGACGTTGTTTTCAGCAGAATTGCCATGGTGTTGTTTTATGTGCAGAAAACAAATATTCTCGGAATGACCTGAAACTCCACGTAACATCTTAGAAAAAATAATAAAAAAATCTCGCCAAAGATGAAGACCGTGGGACCCACACTCTTCTCATGAGGGTGGGGGGCGCGCCCCCTACCTCGTGGGCCCCCTGGATGCCCTGCGATGCCAACTCCAAATCTATATATTTGCTTTCGGAGAGAAAAAAATCAGGGAGAAGAAATCATCGCCTTTTATGATACGGAGCCACCGCCAAGCCCTAAAACCTCTCGGGAGGGCTGATCTGGAGTCCGTTCGGGGCTCCGGAGAGGGGGATTCATCACCGTCGTCATCATCAACCATCCTCCATCACCAATTTCATGATGCTCACCGCCGTGCGTCAGTAATTCCATCGTAGGCTTGCTGGACGGTGATGGGTTGGATGAGATTTATCATGTAATCGAGTTAGTTTTGTTAGGGTTTGATCCCTAGTATCCATTATGTTCTGAGATTGATGTTGCTATGACTTTGCTATGCTTAATGCTTGTCACTAGGGCCCGAGTGCCATGATTTCAGATCTGAACCTATTATGTTTTCATGAATATATGTGAGTTCTTGATCCTATCTTGCAAGTCTATAGTCACCTACTATGTGTTATGATCCGGCAACCCCGAAGTGACAATAATCGGGACCACTCCCGGTGATGACCACAGTTTGAGGAGTTCATGCATTCACTATGTGCTAATGCTTTGTTCCGGTTCTCTATTAAAAGGAGGCCTTAATATCCCTTGGTTTCCAATAGGAGCCCGCTGCCACGGGAGGGTAGGACAAAAGATGTCATGCAAGTTCTTTTCCATAAGCACGTATGACTATATACGGAATACATGCCTACATTACATTGATGAATTGGAGCTGGTTCTGTGTCACCCTATGTTATGACTGTTACATGATGAACCGCATCCGGCATAATTATCCATCACTGATCCGGTGCCTACGAGTTTTCCATATACTGGTTTACGCTTATTTATTTTCCAGCTGCTACTGTTACAATCACTACAAAATACCAAAAACATTACTTTTGCTGTCTTTACTTTTGTTGCCGCTACCACCACTATCATATTACTTTGCTACTAAACACTTTGCTGCAGATACTAAGTTTCCAAGTGTGGTTTAATTGAGAACTCAGCTTCTAATACTTGATAATATTCTTTGGTTCCCCTTGTGTCGAATCAATAAATTTGGGTTGAATACTCTACCCTCGAAAGCTGCTGCGATCCCCTATACTTGTGGGTTATCAGGTACACAAACGAGATCGAACTAAATAACTTGAATGTGGTGTTTCGTCAATATGCAACGAAGTTGCATATTGACCTCCTCTTTAATTTGTAGTGTTGTTTGTGTACTTTTCCATGCCATGCTTCTTTAAACCGGACATGCATCATACTTGGTTGTGCATCATGCCATATTTATGTGATGGTTGATTACTATGTTGTTTGCCTTCTTTCCGGTGTTGCTTCTTCGGGTTAGTTCTGATAACGTCGCGTTTGTGAGGATCTGTTGGCTACGTCTGTTTGTCTTCTTCATGGACTCGTTCTTCTTCCTTGCGGGATCTCAGGCAAGATGATCATACCCTCGAAATCACTTCTATCTTTGCTTGCTAGATGCACGCTCTATTGCTATGCCTATGATGCGATACCTACCACTTGCTTATCATGCCTCCCATATCGCCACGTCAAACCTTTAACCCACCTTGTCCTAGCAAACCATTGTTTGGCTATGTTACCGCTTTGCTCAGCCCCTCTTATAGCATTGCTAGTTGCAGCCCCTCTTATAGAGTTTGTTCCTTGTTGGGACATGGATATTTTGTTGGGATATCACAATATCTATTATTTAATTAATGCATCTATATACTTGGTAAAGGGTGGAAGGCTAGGCCTTATTCCTGGTGTTTTGTTTCACTCTTGCCGCCCTAGTTCCCGTCATACCGGTGTTATGTTCCTTGATTTTGCGTTCCTTACGCGGTTGGGTTATAATGGGAACCCCTTCACAGTTCGCTTTGAATAAAACTCCTCCAGCAAGGCCCAACCTTGGTTTTACCATTTGCCTCACCACCACCTACTTTTCCCATGGGAGTCGCTCTCCCGAGGGTCATCTTTATTTTAACCCCCCCGGGCTAGTGCTCCTCTGAGTGTTGGTTCAAAACAGAGCCACTTGAAGCGCCACCTCGGGGAAACTTGAGGGTTGGTTTTAGTTGTATGTAGTGTTCATCCGATGTGCCCTGAGAACGAGATATGTGCAGCTCCTATCGGGATTTGTCGGCACATCGGGCGGTCTTGCTGGTCTTGTTTTACCATTGTCGAAATGTCTTGTAACCGGGATTCCGAGCCTGATCGGGTCTTCCTGGGAGAAGGAATATCCTTCGTTGACCGTGAGAGCTTGTGATGGGCTAAGTTGGGACACCCCTGCAGGGTTATGAACTTTCGAAAGTCGTGCCCGCGGTTATGGGCAGATGGGAATTTGTTAATATCCGGTTGTAGAGAACTTGACACTTAACTTAATTAAAATGCATCAACCGTGTGTGTAGCCATGATGGTCTCTTTCCGTCGGAGTCCGGGAAGTGAACACGGTGTTGGAGTTATGCTTGAACGTAAGTAGTTTCAGGATCTCTTCTTGATCACTTCTAGTTCGCGATCGTGCTTTGATTCTCTTCTCGCTCTCATTTGCGTAAGTTAGCCACCATATATGCTAGTGCTTGCTACAGCTCCATCTCACTACGTTTTCCCACCCATAAGCTTAAATAGTCCTGATCGCGAGGGTGTGAGATTGCTGAGTCCCCGTGACTCAGAGATACTTCCAGACCAGTTTGCAGGTGCCGATGTTACCATGTAGGTGACGCAACCGAGTTCAAGGAGGAGCTCGTTGAAGATCATGTTCGTTATGTTGTTCCGTTTTTCAGTTGATCAGTAGTGGAAGCCAGTTGGGAGGATCGGGGATCTGTAGCATTTGGGGTAGTCTTCTTTTATTTTGGTTCCGTAGTTGGACCTTGTTTGTATCTGGTTGATGTAATGTTATATTCATGTATTGTGTGAAGTGGCGATTGTAAGCCAACTATGTATCTCTTTCACTTATGTATTACATGGGTTGTGTGAATATTACCTCTCTTGCGACATTGCTTACAATGCGGTTATGCCTCTAAGTCGTGCTCCGACACGTGGGAGATATAGCTGCATCGTGGGCGTTACAGTACCGATGAGAAGGAGTCAAAAAGTATTAACAAGGATAAAGAAAATTAAACAGTGGGATGAACATTTTTGAACATGACCATAGGACAAGTCCAAGTGGTAGATCAAAATATTGACATGCCCATGATTAAGTTGTTTAGCCAAGTACATAGAGAGGATTTTAGGCTAGGCAAGTGACATCAAATGTCTAAAGAGACATATACATCAAGATAGTCATGAGAGATAATGAAAACCTAGGATGGTTGGGCAAAACACAAAAGAGGCAAGAGTAGATAGCAGCCATACCCCCGGAAGAAGGAGGAGGGCTGCATTGCTTGGTACGCGCCATGAATAACTCCGGCGGTTGATCCACAAGTCAACACCCGAACCGGTCCCTCCCGAGTGATTCACACTACAACCCAAGGACTGGATTGGATGGAAATGTAGATCGGGAGGAGATGAAGTCATGCGAACGAGATTGGGGCCGAAGCACAGCCCGGTGGCGGTGGCTGTTTTAGAATAGATGGGGAGAGCAAGGGAGAGAATGGGGGAACTGCCCCCAAATCCCGAGCCCTCCCCCGTTTTGTGTTGCTGTGGCCGACGGACCGGACATCCGGGGTCCAAGCCCAGATATCCAATGTGTGGAAGTCAGAGAGCAAAAATCCAGGGCCCAGATTCCTGGCTAATGCCCGGATGTCCGGCCACTTGTGGTGCTCAATGAGAGAATTTTGCAGTAAAATCCTTCCAGGGCCCGGATGTCCGGCCACTGGTGGTGCTCAATGAGAGAATTTTGCAGTAAAATCCTGTCAGGGCCTGGATGTCCGGCAACTAGACAGAGAGCCCAAGTAGGGGAATATTTTGTAAGGGCCAACTCAGATATATTGATATAGACTCCGCAAAGGAGATATAGAGTTTGTAGGGATGAAAAATTGAGTAATCTATGGCCATACTAAGATGTGCAATAATAACCCAACAATATGAAGTAAAGAAAGGTTCATATATGCAATCCACGAACGGTGACCGAGGTCACCATGTTTGAGCATATGGGACATAGTACCGCAAAGATTGCGACTTTTGGGTACATAGTCACGACTCCGTCATTTAAAGCACTATAGTTCAAAAACCATGATAACTTTGAGAGTGTTTGTTCTATTTATGCATTATGTAGGGTGAGAGTACTCATGAGTTGAATGTCCCCCCCCCCTAAATATATGCCTACATCAAGACAAGACATTAAGTACATACATGGATGGGTACTAGATTTCACATAATGTTGTCAAGCTCCAATATACCAATATCACGCCTAAGTTGACAAAACCTTGCTTCATCCAATGGTATGGTGAAAATGTCTGCAAGTTTCATATCCATGCCAACATGAGCAATATCAATGTCACCTTTTTCCACATGATCTCTCAAGAAATGATGCCTAATATCAATGTGCTTGGTGCGGGTACGATCTTTGGGATTCTCAGCAACATTGATGGCACTTTCATTATCACATAGAAGAGGCACATTTCTATAGGTGATACTGTAATCCTTCAAAGTTTGCCTCATCCATAGTAATTGAGTTGCACAACTGGCGGTTGCAATCTATTCGGCTTTGGTGGTAGAGAGGGCAACACAATTTTATTTCTACGAGGACCAACTTACCAAAGAGCGTCCAAGAAATCGACATGCACTGAAGGTGGACTTACGATCCACTTTGTCTCCAGCCCAATCCAAATCCTTGTACCCAATGAGATCAAACTTGGCATCCTTGGGGTACCATAGACCCAACTTTGGGGTGTGAACTAAGAATATGCTTAACCGCCTTATGATGACTTTCCCTAGGGGAACCTTGAAATCTAGCACACATGCATACACTGAACATGATGTCTGGTCTAGATGCACAAAGGTAAAGCAATTAACCAATCATAGAGTGGTAAGTAGATGGGTCGAAAGGAATACCATTTGTGTCTTCACTGAGTACAATTTTTGTAGGCATGGGTATCTTACATGGACTAGCATTAGACATTCCAAACATCTCTAGAATATCCTTGAGATACTTTGCTTGAGATAAGAAAATCCCTTCTTGAAATTGTTGAATTTGGAAACCGAGAAAGAACTTCAAATCCGCATTGAGTGACATCTCAAAGTTCTTGGTCATGGAAGCCGCACACTTCTTGCACAAATGAATGTTAGGAGAACCAAAAATGATATCATCTACATAGATTTGGCATAAGATCAAATCACCTTTGTCCCTCTCAATAGAAAGAGTGGGATCGATCACCCTTCTCACAAAACCATCATCGAGTAAAAACTTCTTAAGATGATCATACCAAGCACGAGGTGCTTGTTTAAGGCCATACAAAGCCTTATGAAGTTTGTACACATAGTCTTTGTGATCGGGATCAACGAACCCAGGTGGTTGTGATACATATACTTCTTCTTGTAGAGGACCGTTAAGGAAAGCCCTCTTCACATCGATTTGATGTATTGTAAAGCCATTGAAAGCAGCATAAGCAAGTAAGATGTGAATAGATTCAAGACGGGTAACGGGAGCAAAGGTCTCACCAAAGTTCAAACCTTCAACTTGTGAGTACCCTTGTGCCACTAACCTTGTCTTGTTGTGGATGATTACACCATTCTCATATTGCTTGTTTTGAAAATGCATTTTGTTCCAATGACATTGTGTTCCGTAGTTGGCCTCTTGACTAATGACCACACTTGGTTGCATTCAAAACTGTTCAATTCTTCTTGCATAGCAACGAGCCAATCATTGTCCATCAATGCATCTTGTACCTTGAGAGGCTCAACACTAGACACAAACGAGAAGTGAGTGCAAAAGTTTGTCAAATGTTTACGAGTGACTCTACCTTCCGATATGCCGGCGATAATTTTGTCAACATCAACACAACCGACCACTCGAGGCATGATGGAGGTTAGGGTTTTGCGAGGTTCAACTTCATGTCCATCATCCACGTCCTCAAGATATGGATCAGTAATGTGTGGTGGAAGATCTTCTTCTTCATATTGCATTTGTTGAGGTTCATCATCAATGATTGTACTTTCTTTCCCTTGCCCTTGATTATGATCTTGTTCTTGAAAATTATCATGAACATGAACTTGATCATCTTCTTGCACTTGAGCTAAGGGCATTGGTTGAGCAATAGGACCTTGTGATGGTATAGGTGTTGAAGTAGTTTGTTGATGTGTGGCTTCCATCTTCTTCTTCTTCATCATGAGGTTCTTGTTCCATTGGAAGAAGTGCACCAACAACCATGGTTAGAATATCTTGAGAAGAATCTTCTTCACCGACATCACTTAGATCAACTTGCTCCCCATGGGAGACATTAAATTCATCAAACACCATGTCATAGGTTTCTACAACACATCAATTGGATTTGTTGTAGACTCTATAGGTGTGAGAGTTTGATCCATAGCCAACAAATATGCCCTCAATTGTTTTGGATTGAAATTTCCTAACCGTTCTCTTTTTTTTGTGGATGAAACATTTGCACCCAAATACATGAAAGTACTTGACATTTGGCTTGTTCCCAGTTAGGAGCACATATGGAGTCTTTTCCAATATTGTGCGGAGGAAGAGCTGGTTTGATGCATGGCATGCGGTGTTGACAGCCTCGGCCCAAAAACTATGTGGCAACTTGTATTCATCCAACATGGACCTTGCCTTCTCCACAAGTGTGCGGTTCTTCCTTTCGGCTACACCATTTTATTGAGGAGTGTATGGAGCTGAATATTGATGCTCAATCCCTTGATCACTAAGAAATTCTTTCAAGGTGCAGTTCTTGAACTCAGAGCCATTATCAGTTCTTATTGCCAAGATTTCTTTGTCAAACTTGTGTTGTGCTTGCTTGGAAAAATCAATGAAGGTGATCTTTGCCTCATCCTTGGACTTGAGGAAGAACACCCATGTATATCTTGAGTAATCATCAACAATGACAAGCCCATACTTTTTCCCACCAAGACTATCCCATGAAGGAGGCCCAAAGAGATCCACATGAAGGAGCTCCAAAGGCCTTGAAGTAGACACAATCTTCTTGGGTGGGTGCTTTGATTGATGTTGCTTCCCGGCTATGCATGCACTACACACATGATCTTTCTCGAAAGAGACATTGGTTAGTCCAAGGATGTGATTATCCTTTAAGAGAACTTGAAGATTTCTCATGCCGACATGGGATAGCCGGCGATGCCATAGCCACCCCTTGTAGGCCTTGGCCATTAGACAAGTTGCATGGAATGTGCTCTCTTTCGAGAAATCAACCGTGTAAAGGTTGTCATCCAGCTCTCCAACAAAGGCCACCTCGAGAGTATCTCTCTTAAATACTTTCACATCCGTAAGTCCAAAGAGTGTATCATAACCAACAAAAGACAATTGGAGAACATAAAGCAAATGATATTTAAGGGATTGAACAAGCATGACATTTGCTATAGACATGTCATTTGTGATAGCCACCATGACCAACCTGAGTACCTGTCCTTTTGAGACACCACCAAACATAATGCTCATAAATGGTTGAATAACTTGTAGCGACCAGACCTCAAATAGTCTGATCTCTATGCTCCGGTGTCATTCCTGGATCAGTAATGCTGACACCACACAGTACTCGGAGGATTTATAACAGAGTAGCAATCACACACTTATTACATCGAGTGTCTCAAAAGAGAACTTATTACAATAAGTATGGCTTAAGGCCATCTAATAACGATAACAGCGGAAGGCTTGGAAGTTAAGTGAGTCCATCAACTCCAACGGCATCACTGAGTATAGAACCACGACCTAAAAACTCCTTAATCGTCGTCTGAAAAGTCTGCAACATTAACGTTGCAGCCCGAAACGGGTCAGCACATGGAATATGCTGGCAATGTAACACATAGAGAGTAATGGAATGAAACAGCTATACTATATGCATATTTGGCTGGTGGAAAGCGCCATGGTTACAGTTTTGCGCAAAGCCCGTTTTTCCCTACTACAAAGGAATAAAATTTAATTACTATCATGGTAGTTGTTAAACATTGAGAATGGTTGACAGCATTCTCAATCCCAATTAAGAATCATCATTAAACATAACCCAACAAAATTAATTTAGAGTAACATGTTGAGATTCACATGAAAATCCAAGTACTAGATACTCAAGATGTCCATAACCGGGGACATGGCTAACCATGAGTAGTTTATTACACTCTGCAGAGGTTTGCGCACTTTTCCCCACAAGACTCGATCGCCTCCGTTTGTTTTCTCGCACTACAGGGTGTTTGAGAAGATGGATGACCGAGACATAGTCTTTCAGAAGCGCTAGCACCTTACGATGGGTAGACCGTACGACCAACATCCCCTACGTCTGCTAGTCTACCACTGTAAGAGTTCGCACGACTTAGTCAACTATGCTAGAGCCCATAATAGCTTGTGGCTGCACACGGAAGTTTCTAGTATGAATAGTCTCATGATCCCTTTGAGCCTGGGTGGCGGTCCAAAAGAAAACAGGCAAGTCCTGGAATACCCAGATGCCTCAACCCACCCAGATGTGTGTTTAAGTTGCCACCTTAGATAAACCATTAATTAACAATCTCACATCTGTCATGGATATCACTCACCCAATCCACGTCTACTAGCATAGCATGGCATAATAAGCAAACGTAGAAGTAACTCCCAAAGGTTTGATAATAAACAGGTAATAGGTACTACCTCATCTATTTCCCATCCCACAATTTAATTAGATCCTAATCATGCAACGTGTGAGGATTGATCTAATGCAATAAAACCGGGTAGTAGAAAAGGTATGATCAAAGTGTTACTTGCCTTGCTGATGATCCGCGAAACCTAACGATTCGAAGTAACAGGCGGCGCACTCCGGGTATCCTATCGCAGACAAACAAACAAGCATACAATAAGTACTCATCTAATGCATAGGTAAAACTCAAATAAGAGATCTAACCAGAAGGTTCAACTTAAGAACTCCGGTTGGCAAAAAGAATCAAATCGAACGAAGCAACGAAAATCAAATTGCGAAAGAAAACAACTTCGTTCTACTAATCTGGATCTAGGGCAAATTTTACAGTAGTAAAATATTGTTTAAGTTGGTTAAACGGATAGAGGGTTTCGAGACGAACCCCTAGGCGCTTGAATCTCCTGATTCCGATAAACGAGCGAAAAGTTAAACTAAAACGAAAATCGGATCAGGAATCGCGATCAGAGAAATCGCGGATTTAATCCGAGAAAAAGAAAAATGACGAATGCCGATTTTTTTTCTTTTTTTTTTCTCTTTTTTTCGGCACGGAAAACAAGGCGCGACAAACCTCGGGCGGCGGGATCGTCGGCGGCGGCGGAGGCGGCGGCGGCGGTGCGCGCGGATCAAGGCGGGGCTGGGGCGGCTCAGGGCGGCGCTATTTAAAGGCTGCCCCCGGGCGGTGTCCCGCTCAGGTACGGCCCAAAGTCGGTTCGTTTTTTTAATTATTCCGCTCGGAAGAAAAATAAAAAGAAATACTAAACGGACTCCAAAAATTCTGAAATAAATTTTCACGGGCTTCTAAAATCCAAGGTGAACATTTATTTGGGCCCGAAATGCAATTTTGAAAAACGCACATTTTTCCTAAATTCAAATAAAACACCGAAAAACTCCGAAATAAAAACTTATTTGATTTTTTTATTAAATCCTCAATATTTCTTTATTTTGGGAAAGTCATTTTATTCCCTCTCTCATATTTTTGTAATAGAAATAATTGATGATAAAATAAATAAAATCAAATGATCCTATTCTCAAAATTTGAGAAAACTCAAATATGAAAATAACGAAATCCCCAACTCTCTCCGTGGGTCATTGAGTTGCGTAGAATTTCTAGGATCAACCAAAATGCAAAATAAAATATGATATGCATGATGATCTAATGTATAACATTCCGAATTGAAAATTTGGGATGTTACAAACCTACCCCCTTAAGATGAATCTCGCCCTCAAGATTCGAGTTGGCTAGAAAATAGGTGAGGGTGGTCTTTGAGCAAATCTTCCTCTCGCTCCCAGGTGGCTTCATCCTCCGTGTGGTGGCTCCACTGAACTTTGCAAAACTTAATAACCCTGCTGCGAGTAACTCGGCTGGCAAACTCGAGGATCTTAATTGGTTTCTCCTCGTAGGTCAAATCGTTATCCAACTGAATAGTTTCCAAAGGCACTGTGTCTCTCAATGGTATGTCAGCCATCTCCGCGTGACATTTCTTTAACTGAGAAACGTGGAACACATCATGTACTCCTGACAATCCTTCGGGCAATTCCAACTTATAGGCTACTTCTCCCATACGTTCCAAAACTTGATAGGGTCCTACAAATCGTGGTGCTAACTTCCCTTTAACTCCAAAACGCTTTGTTCCCCGAAGTGGAGATACTCAAAGATAAGCTCTATCTCCGACTTCGTAAACTATCTCCTTCCATTTAGAATCTGCATAACTCTTCTGTCTGGACTGGGCTATCTTGAGCCTATCGCGAATCAACTTCACCTTGTGTTCAGACTCTTTAATCAAGTCAGGTTCAAACAACTGGCGGTCTCCAACTTCGTCCCACGACAGCGGTGTCCTGCACCTCCTTCCGTACAAAGCTTCGAAAGGGGCCATCTTTAAACTAGTTTGACAACTGTTGTTGTAAGAGAACTCTACATATGGCAAATTATCGTCCCAACTAGATCCGTAATCTAGCGCACAAGCTCTCAGCATATCCTCCAAAATCTGATTTACTCTCTCGGTCTGTCCATCTGTCTGTGGATGAAAAGCTGTACTGAATTCTAGCCTGGTTCCCAAAGTTTCGTGCAACTACTTCCAGAACTTTGAGGTAAACTGGGTTCCTCTATCTGATATGATACTCCTTGGAACTCCATGCAGACATACGATCCTGGTCATGTGTATCTTTGCCAACTTAGCACTGGTATAAGTGGTATTTACTGGGATGAAATGAGCTACTTTCGTCAATCGATCAACTACAACCCAAATTGAGTCATAGCCTGAACGAGTCCTGGGCAATCCCATGATAAAATCCATGCCTAGCTTATCCCACTTCCATTCGGGTATCGGCAATGGTTGTAACAATCTTGCTGGCTTCTGATGCTCTGCCTTTACTCTCTGACATACATCACAAACTACTACATACTCCGCTATATCCTTCTTCATTCCGGTCCACCAGAAAATATCCTTAAAATCCAGATACATCTTGGTATTTCCTGGGTGAATTGAATACGGTGAGTCGTGTGCCTCTTGCAAAATCAACTTCCTGATCTCCGGGTCATTGGGCACATAAACACAGTCTTCAAACCATAAGGTGTCGTGCTCATCCTCATGAAATCCTTTAGCTTTTCCTTTGCTCAGTTTCTCCTTTATAGCGGCAATCTCTTTGTCAGCTTTCTGAGCTTCCCTGATTCTATCCATCAAAGTTGACTGAATCTCCAATGCTGCTACATAGCCTCTCGGAACTATTTCCAAACATAGTTCACGAAGAATATCTGCTAACTCCTTGGGTATTTCTCCCGTCATTAACGTATTGACATGGCTCTTACGGCTTAATGCGTTAGCTACTACATTAGCCTTTCCGGGGTGATGATGCAATTTCATATCATAATCCTTGATAAGCTCCAACCATCTCCTTTGTCTGAGATTTAACTCCTTCTGTGTGAAAATGTACTTCAAACTCTTATGATCCGTGTACACCTCACAATGGTTTCCAATCAGAAAATGTCTCCATGTTTTCAATGCATGCACTACGGCTGCTAATTCCAAATAATGTGTAGCATAATTCAACTCATGAGGCTTCAGTTGTCTTGAGGCATATGAAACAACTCTCCCTTCCTGCATAAGCACTGCTCCAAGTCCTCGACGTGAAGCGTCGCAATACACCTCATAATCTTTGGTCTGGTTTGGCAAAATCAACACTGGTGAGGTAACCAAACGTTTCTTCAATTCCTGGAAACTAGCCTCACATTCCTCTGTCCATATGAACTTGGTATCTTTCTTCAACAACTCTGTCATAGGCTTCGCAATCTTTGAGAAATTCTCAACAAATCTCCGGCAGTATCCTGCGAGTCCAAGGAAACTCCGGATCTCTCCAACTGTTGTTGGGGCTTCCCACTTGGTCACGGTTTCAACTTTAGCGGGATCTACTGCTATACCTTCTCCAGATATAACATGTCCGAGGAATCCTACTTCCTTCAACCAAAACTCACATTTGCTGAACTTGGCATATAATTGATGTTCTCTAAGCTTTCCAAGTACCAAACACAAATGCTCCTTATGTTCCTCTTCATTCTTCGAATAAACCAAGATATCATCAATGAACACTACGACGAACTTATCCAAAAACTCCATAAACACTTTGTTCATCATGTTCATAAAATAGGCAGGTGCGTTAGTCAGACCAAATAACATAACGGTATACTCGTGCAGCCCATACCTGCTGGTAAAAGCTGTCTTCGGAATATCCTGTTCTCGAATCTTCCACTGGTGGTATCCTGATCGCAAATCAATCTTGGAAAATACCTTAGCTCCTTGCAATCGATCAAACAGATCGTTGATCATTGGTAGTGGGTACTTGTTCTTGATCGTTACTTCATTCAATCCTCGATAATCAACAACCATCCTTAATGATCCATCCTTCTTCTCCACTAGAAGTACTGGCGATCCCCAAGGTGAAGAACTTGGGTGAATATATCCTTTATCTAGTAACTCCTTAATCTGCTTCTTAATTTCCACCAAATCCTTTGCTGGCATCCTATATGGTCTCTTTGATATTGGCCCTATGCCTGGCAATAGCTCAATCAAAAACTCAATATCTCTATTCGGTGGCATGCCTGGCAACTCTTCTGGAAATACATCAGGGAAATCCCTTACCACTGGTACTTCCTCCTGCACAACTCCTGTTAGGCAATTTACTTGAGTCCTCTTTGGCACATGCCGGGATACATACTTGATCCTTCTCCCTTCTGGGGTGGTAAGCAAAATTGACTTACTAGCACATCCAATACTCCCTTCATACTTTGATAACCAATCCATGCCTAATATCACATCCAATCCTTGAGATTTCAATACTATTAGGTCCGAGGGAAAAACATAGTTACCAATCCTTAATGGTAACCGATCACACCATAGACTAGCCACATACTCTACTCCGGGCGAGGTTACTAACATGGGTGACCTAAGGGCTTGGGTTGGTAGGTTATACTTATCCACAAATCCCCTTGAGATGTATGAATGCAATGCACCAGTATCAAAAGAACGAGTGCAGTAAATGACTTAACCAAAAACTTACCTATTACTGCATCGGGCTGAGCTTCAACCTCCTCCACGCTAACGTGGTTCACCTGTCCCCTATTAAAAGGGTTCGGCTTCTTCCCAGAACTTCCATTGCTATTTCCATTTTGTAATTCAGGACATTCATTGGCATAATGTCCTGTCTTCGAACACTTAAAGCATGTGACTTGGCTTAGGTCCTTCTTGGCTGGGGTTGATGGGTTGGTGCGGTTCTGGCCGTTTCTTCCTCCATTGCCATTACCATTCTTGGTGCCATTGTGATTGTGCGAGCTACCTCCTCCATGAGTATGCTGAAAATGTCCACCCGGTCTAGGGGTAAAACGTGGCTTCTGCTGAGCTCCTGAATTGTACTTTCCTTGTCCATACTTCCTCTTGCGATTCTCAATCTGCTGCTGCTTCCCTTCAATCATAAGAGCACGATTTACCAACTCCTGGTAGTTGTTGAAGGTTGCTACCATCAACTGCATGCTCAACTCATCATTCAGTCCTTCCAGAAACTTCTCCTGTTTCGCTGCATCCGCAGCGATGTCATCTGGGGCATAACGTGCTAACTTACTAAATTCCTCCACATACTGGCCAACTGTCCTTCCTCCTTGGTGCAAGTTGCGAAACTCACACTTCTTCATGGCCATAGCTCCTGCTGAAACGTGTGCAGTACGAAAAGCCTGCTGAAACTGGTCCCATGTGACAGTGTCTACTAGGAAAGTGGCTGTGAAATTCTCCCACCATGATGCTGCTGGTCCTTCTAACTGATGCGCGGCAAACTTCACCTTATTCACATTTGTGCATCCTGCTATGGTCAACTCCCTAGCTGTCTTGCGGAGACAATCATCTGCTACTATCGGCTCGGTGCTACTGGAAAACACTGGGGAATTCAGCCTAAGAAAACGGGCTAAGTGGTCAACAGGTGGTGGTGGTGGTGGTGGGTTGTTATTGTTCCCCTGATTCTGATTCTGGACTAGCAACTGCATCAATGTGTTCTGTTGCTGGATCAACTAGGTGAGCTCCGGTGGAAAGGTAAATCCGGGGTCACGTCTCAGAGGCATATGAGGGTTTCGAAAAGATGAGATATAAGAATAGAGGGGGTCTAAAGAGAAAACACTACCCATATGCACATGAGGCAAAACAAACAATTCACTTCAATCAATCAAACAAGGGCATACAATCGATCTATCTATCGCAAAAGTGCTCGGACTACTATATTTACATGGTGGACTACTACTACTGATGAGGTGGTCTACTAGAAATATTCTATGGTCGTTGACTCCATGATATCTGCTCCAGCTTCATCAATATAGTCATCATCACTACTATCTGTTTCCGAGTCGGTGCCGTCGATGATGATGTAGTCTTCCGGGCTAATCTCCTTGGGTTCTTCGTCTTCATCTACTGGCGTAGGGCCTCCCATAAATATTCCAATCTTCTTGATCAGGTCGTCATTCTTCTCCACTAATACTTCAATTTCCTCTTCATAATCTTCACATGTAGCCTTGAGTTCTTCCTCCAGTTCCTTGATTCTAGTCTTAGCCTTCTTCAGATCTATCATGTCGGCGCACATCTGGTTCTCCTGTCGTCGAATGTGCTGGTTTAGCTCCTGGATAAAAGCTGCAATTGATCTATCCTTCCTGGTGCTGATCATCTCCCAGTGTTCATCTCGGCGCCCACAAATCTGGTAGATAGTATCCTTGAGATCCTTGCGGTAGACTTCTCCAATGCGTCCCATGGCAATGTGAGCTGCCATGCTCTTTCCTAGACTCCAAGTTGGTGCATCAAAAGAAAACTCTATGGGCACAGTGACTGGCAGGAACGTCCTTCCTGGAACTTGAACTTGAATCATCCAGCGCTCTTCTTCAGGTAAAGTGGCGTTGTAGGTTCCCGTGAAACTTGGTACTCCTATATTCAGGTATCTAGTGACTTCCTTCAAGTGACGTCCAAAGGGTGTATCTTCATCCGGTTGTGTGAAACTGTTCCTTGCATCCACCATCCTAAAGAGTAGAAAAGAAGAGAGGTCAGAAGAGAAGAGAGTGAATAGTGATCAAGGTCTTTAGCTTAGTGGTCGTGTCCTACAGTCAGCGTGTGCTCTGATACCATCTCTGTAGCGACCAGACCTCAAACAGTCTGATCTCTGTGCTGCGGTGTCATCCCTGGATCAGTAATGCTGACACCACACAATACTTGGAGGATTTATAACATAGTAGCAATCACACACTTATTACATCGAGTGTCTCAAAAGAGAACTTATTACAATAAGTATGGCTTAAGGCCATCTAATAACGATAACAGTGGAAGGCTTGGAAGATAAGTGAGTCCATCAACTCCAACGGCATCACTGAGTATAGAACCACGACCTAAAAACTCCTTAATCGTCGTCTGAAAAGTCTGCAACATTAACGTTGCAGCCCGAAACGGGTCAGCACATGGAATATGCTGGCAATGTAACACATAGGGAGTAATGGAATGAAACGACTATACTATATGCATATTTGGCTGGTGGAAAGCTCTATGGTTACAGTTTTGCGTAAAGCCAATTTTTCCCTACTACAAAGGAATAAAATTTAATTACTATCATGATAGTTGTTAAACATTGAGAATGGTTGACAGCATTCTCAATCCTAATTAAGCATCATCATTAAACATAACCCAACAAAATTAATTTAGAGTAACATGTTGAGATTCACATGAAAATCCAAGTACTAGATACTCAAGATGTCCATAACCGGGGACATGGCTAACCATGATTAGTTTATTACACTCTGCAGAGGTTTGCACACTTTTCCCCACAAGACTCGATCGCCTCCGTTTGTTTTCTCGCACTACAGGGTGTTTGAGAAGACGGATGACTGAGACATAGTCTTTTAGAAGCGCTAGCACCTTACGATGGGTAGACCGTACCACCTACATCCCCTACATCTGCTAGTCTACCACTGTAAGAGTTCGCACGACTTAGTCAACTATGCTAGAGCCCATAATAGCTTGTGGCTGCACACGGAAGTTTCTAGTATGAATAGTCTCATGATCCCTTTGAGCCTGGGTGGCGGTCCAAAAGAAAAAAGGCAAGTCTTGGAATACCCAGGTGCCTCAATCCACCCAGATGTGTGTTTAAGTTGCCACCTTAGATAAACCATTAATTAACAATCTCACATCTGCCATGGATATCTCTCACCCAATCCACGTCTACTAGCATAGCATGGCATAATAAGCAAACGTAGAAGTAACTCCCAAAGGTTTGATAATAAACAGGTAATAGGCCATCGCACAATTTCATTAGATCCTAATCATGCACTGTGTGAGGATTGATCTAATGCAATAAAACTAGGTAGTAGAAAAGGTATGATCAAAGTGTTACTTGCACTGCTGATGATCCGCGAAACCTAACGATTCGAAGTAACAGGCAGCGCACTCCGGGTATTCTATCGCAGACAAACAAACAAGCATACAATAAGTACTCATCTAATGCACAGGTAAAACTCAAATAAGAGATCTAACCATAAGGTTCAACTTAAGAACTCCGGTTGGCAAAAAGAATCAAATCGAACGAAGCAACGAAAATCAAACTGCGAAAGAAAAAAAACTTCGTTCTACTAATCTGGATCTAGAGAAAATTTTACAGTAGCAAAATCTTGTTTAAGTTGGTTAAACGGATGGAGGGTTTCGAGACGAATCCCTAGGCGCTTGAATCGCCTGATTCCGATAAACGAGCGAAAAGTTAAACTAAAACGAAAATCGGATTAGGAACCGCGATCAGAGAAATCGCGGATTTAATCCGAGAAAAAGAAAAACGACGAACGCCGATTTTTTTTTGTTTTTTTTTCTCTTTTTTTCGGCACGGAAAATGAGGCGCGACAAACCTCGGGCGGCGGGATCGTCGGCGGTGGCTCCAGCGGCGCGCGCGGATCTAGGCGGGGCTGATAGGCTGGGGCGGCTCGGGGCGGCGCTATTTAAAGGCTGCCCCCGGGAGGTGTCCCGCTCCGGTACGGCCCGAAGTCGGTTCGTTTTTTTAATTATTCTGCTTGGAAGAAAAATAAAAAGAAATACTAAACGGACTCCAAAAATTCCGAAATAAATTTTTACGGGCTTCTAAAACCAAGCCGCACAAGGTGAACATTTATTTGGGCCCTAAATGCAATTTTGAAAAACGCACATTTTTCCTAAATTGAAATAAAACACTGAAAAACTCCGAAATAAAAACTTATTTGATTTTTTATTAAATCCTCAATATTTCTTTATTTTGGGAAAGTCATTTTATTCCCTCTCTCATATTTTTGTAATAGAAATAATTGATGATAAAATAAATAAAATCAAATGATCCTATTCACAAAATTTGAGAAAACTCAAATATGGAAATAACGAAATCCCCAACTCTCTCCGTGGGTCATTGAGTTGCGTAGAATTTCTAGGATCAACCAAACTGCAAAATTAAATATGATATGCATGATGATTTAATGTATAACATTCCAAATTGAAAATTTGGGATGTTACATAGCTTCCATGAAGTCGGAGAGCAATTTGCTATCTCCGGTCATATGATTGGTACATCCACTATAAATCACCCATTTTACTCCACCAGAGAAAGAAACCTACACACAATTATGCCTTGGTTAGAGGCACCCATTTTGCAATGGGACCTCTCAAGTTAGTCACAAGGGTCTTAGGAACCCAAATAGCATAGAATCGGAAAGCATTTCGAGGACCAACAAATTTTGAATAAACTTCTCCATCCTTAGTCTTACAAAGTACATAGGATGGAGGCATGAACTCTTTTGGCTTGTTGAGAGTGGGCATGCCCCTTTTGGCCTTCCCACTACCAACCTTACCATTCTCCTTGTGACCTTCTCATACAAATGTTTCTTTTAGAGGCGTGGTGCACTTTTGAGAAGATGACTTTTCTTGCTTGTGCTTGGGTCAAACCCGAGTCCCTCTTTGGCAAACACCTCATTGTGTTGGCTCAATAACTCATTAAGGTTCTTTTGTCCTTGAGCACATGTCATGAATCCTTTCTCGATTTGAGCCTCGAGAAAGCGATTCTCCTCAAGAATAGATGCTATATCACTACTAGAGTTAGTAGTACAAGCATCAACATTGATAATAGGAGAAGAGTAAGCCTTGGCTAGAGTTTCAAGATAAGTAAGATTGAGCATCTCAAAACTCTTTGTAAAAGGGTGAGCTTTCTTCCTTAGTCTTGAGGGACACGGAAAGGAGCTCACAATCCTAATAGAGAGAAGCATGAAACTTAGAAAGCTTACTTTTATCATCCATCAACTCTTCGCAAGAGTCCTTAGACTTTTTCAAGGAGGGAAGATCTTTAGCATGAACATCAATGTTTGCACCAATTTTCAAGCATAGTTCATCATTTCGTGCTTCCCCATATTGGACTTTCCACTCAAGGATTTCATATTTTTCCTTTTCCTCGGTTACGAGGGTTTCGAGTTCCTTAATAGTGACGGTGTGCTTACCCACCATCTCCATAAGCATACAAAACATAGTGAGCTTCTTTCCTTTGAGGGACAACATGACCTTATTTAATTTAGAAAACATGGGGTCATCTATATCATTATCATCATAATTATCCTCCACATAAGGTACTCACCACTAGGAGTAGGAGATGTGAAGAGAGGAGGATTTGATCGTGGAGTTACCTTGACCTTGTCAGGAGAGTTTTGGTCCTCTCCATCTTCTACCACGACCTTTGCCATTAGGCACCTGTGAGCATTGCCCTTGTAGTCTTACATATAGTTGTAGGTGAAAACATCACCACTCTTGTTGCTAGCCACTACAAGAAATATGTCAACTTGCGACCATCACTATTGGTCACTGAAAGGTCATTGTTTTTCATTTGCGACCTTTTTGTGACCACAAACAGATGGTCAAAAGCTGACGGTCGTAAACTGAAATTCACGACCTTCTCTGTGAGAAGGTCATGGAAGGCAATGACCAAAACAAAAGGTCGTGGAACCCATGACCTTTAGTTTTAGTCACTAGCTGTCTTCCCAGGCCACGTCGGATCCTACGTGGCAAAATTGCGACCAATTAAAAAGGTCGTTGATAAGATTGAGCCCGGTCCAGTTTAGTGTTTTACATGGGCCGAGCCCATTAATTCAGCCTTTTTAATGTATATTTTTCCTGTTAATTTTCGCTAGCTACATGGGCCTAGCTTTACATTTCAACCCATTTAATGCCCCTTTGTTTTTTCTTTCTATCAAGTTTGGTCAGCAACATGGGCCAAGCCCAACTGTTTAGCCCGTTATTTTTATGCACATTTGGCCCTTCAAGAATATAGGTACTATTTTGTGCAGCCCAATTCTGGTTTATATTCAGCCTTTTTATACCATCAGATAATAATTCAATCTTGTAGTTGATCCAGTACTCTTTTCATCCCACTCACATATATTTGGCGATTCATACAAATGATTCTCCTTTCTAATAAATTTTTCAAATACTCACATAACTCAGCACTAAATAAGTTTACATCACAGGCCATAAAGCCCTACAAAATAGTATCACTTGTTCCTATACAAAACTATCAAATCATACTTACAACAAAACATAATATACAAAATTTAGTTCAACAAAAATATTTTTTCTTCCTTTTCCATCTTCCAGAACTCACAACACCTGGCATTGGAAGGGTCTGCCATTAGAAGCATATAGAATACAAGGGAAGCATATAGAATACACTATGAAAATTATGATAGCACCAATATTTTTATATTACCATAACAGATAGAAATGTAAGACATAGCAAAATTTACAGTGCCGGCTTAGGAACAAGGAAAAGCATATTTTACAGTGCGAGCTCAGGATGCCACCATGCTCCAAAAAAAATCTAAATGGTGGGAAAGAGAGCAGGACACAACTGTACCTGGAAATGCTGCTAGCTAGTGACAAAAGTAAGTTGGTCGGAGCCAAAGAGGGATCTGCCAAAGTTGCCAGCCATGCCAAGAAATATGAGGTAACCTGTGATCTTGTCCTGGTTCTCCTTGATCTTGTCCTCGAAGTTCTTCCTCTCCAGGTTGTCCCGCTGCAGCTCGTCCTACACCACCCTGAAACAAAAAAATCAGATCAACAACTGCATAAATCATCCCTTGTTTTCTTATCTAGACCTGACACTACTACTATTTGTGAATATAGCAAATGTAAATGGTAAACAACACTTGAGAATATAGCAATAGATTAAGAGCATATTGTTTAGCATCACACAGATAGTAGCACAATGCTACAGGAATCTATTAGGATAAAGTGGAGCTTCTACATTACATAGTGAGATATGAAGGACTAAGAAAACTGTTCCGAAAAAGATAAGTTACAAAGCAATCATGTATTGCCCATCCTACTGGTAGCAAGGACATAAAGATAATCACTTAACAAGCGGTACCAACATGAGTAAATCACATACTAAAGTGCAATCTAATATCCCAGCTAACAAAACACCATATTCCGCACAAACCGAAAAAGAGCATGCGCTGGAGGACATATAAATATACCATGAGCATTATTCCTATAAGGCAAATCGCTGTAAATATTAGAAACATGCCACTGGGTACTAATCAGCTAGTGTACTATCATGGCTACCTGAGGAATCACCTAAACACATAGACTCGAGGAGGATGGCCAGTGTTGCCTGCACTAGAGTCACCATGTTGCCTATAATTCCATCAAGACAAATACAATCAGTATCATGATCAGAGGTTCAGAGCAAGAATAGTGAAGGCGATTATGCTATAAACAACAAGGAGATGATGTGAACTCTAATGAAGTAGGCATAGAGTAACAACAGGTCCATTACACTTAAGCTGCTGCTACCTACATATACTAAATGGAACCAGAAGTATGTCGACTACTAGACAGCCATGAATGATGCCCAGGAGTATTGATTTGGAAACAATCACTCCTCCAATACTGATAAATGTTGGAGTATTAATTCGAAAAATGACCTATTATTGCTCTCTGGCACTCATCAAAAGCAACCAATATTACAGTATAGTGTAGTGTGTAAGAAGGAATGAATCCATTTTCACAATCTAAGGAAGAATAAGAAGGAACCAAACATATGAAGGAGTATTCAGTTTACTCATGCTGCTGCTACAGTACAATACTCCAAGAATAATATAAAATGTGGACTAATCTGAATAATCCGGTCCAATTTAGACAAATGTGGACTACCCTACTCCAAGATGCTACTCTAACTATCAGCACTGGAGTACGTACTGTTTAGTCTGTTGGAGTACATCAATACTCCAAGATGCTAATCCAGTTTCAAACTTGCAAATATAGCAAGACAAGCGATGTACCCATTTTACCTTTGATGTTAGATCTTGGGATAACAAAGAGTGCTCCCAGTACAAGAAGCACAACAAGTGAGATGAGAACTAGCAGTACTGGATAGTGTATTAACTGATGGTAATGAAGCCCCGGGATTGACTAGTGGTACTAGACAACCATGAATGAAGCCCCGGGATTTGATTTGGAGGTGGTAATTAACCTTTGGTGTTGGCTTCGGTGTCTGGGCGGTGACAGATCTCTGGTCGGGGTCGGCACCGGCGCCAGCGTCGGTGGCCTGGTGGTTAGTAGCATGACCACGCTCAGCGTACGGTATGGTTCAGTCCTGCGGTGTAGCTTTGCCTTCAGGTCAATATGTTACCTCGAAAGACTCTGGGTTGTAGAAGAAATGCCAGGTGCACATGCACATCGCTCCAACAAGAAGTGGAACCTGTTATTGGGCAGAAATGCAAACTTATTAGTGGGCAAGCACACGAACTATCATCAACAAAACTTTGCTTCTTGGAATAGCCATCTCAATGGAATGGATGCACACTTCAATAAGGAGGGTTCCTGAAGAAACCGCATATGCTCAGTTTATGACAAAGGAATCACCGGGTGAAGTGAACCAAATCATCTTCCAGAATCTCAATGACCTGCAAAGCTTGCAACATTTCACACATACTAAAGATAGATATATTACCCACAACAAAATTCTTCAGAAAATAGCTTATTTACCAAAACTCTGTATCAGAAAGTTTGGCCAATATCAGCAACAAAGTTTGCCCAAAATCCAGTCACACCCAAGAAGTCTAGTTCATGTTGTACTAGTGGTGCTTAAAGCAATAGGGAAAACAAAAAAATGTAACAATGAGGTGCATTGATTTCTGCCTTAAAAGGTTATGCTTGAAGAACTAAGCTCCAGGCCCGCCACTACAAGTTTCTGTTTCAAGTTTGGCACTTGTTGTCCGACACAAGTAGGGCCATGAACAAGTTTCTGTTTCGAAAAACTTCATCTACCCATCATTTTCAGTATGCATGTATTGTACTAGAAAATGTGAAGCACCAATCATTTTAAGAACAGTAGCTGGACTCCAGGATGCACCGAAGTATTTTCCACTCATGTCAACTTGGTTTCTCTCTCCGAACAAAGGACTTCCATTGTCCTGCAGACAAGAAGAGTATCAGAAATAGCAAAAGAGGTAACGGCACCATAAGTGCAGATTAATCACTGAAGTTGAAAAGTGTTATGCATTTTAAATGATCCACCCAAATCCTTTTAATGTGAAGTTAGCAACACATGTTAATACACCCTTGGAAACTATTTATATTTATCTCAAGGCTGCATATTGCCATAGTGTGCATATACTTGGCTGTATAGCCCAGTCAAAGTCAAATGAATATCATTAATTTTCGAGAAATATCTAGGAGCAGTACTAATATTTCAGTATTTGTTATAATAGGGTTTTCAAAATTCTTCTATGATTCATCCAAAAACTTCAGATAATAGAACTATGTGAACATGGTATATGTAACAAAATCATTTGGAGACAGACAAATAGGACACTTAAAACCTGAAATACTGAAGTTAATCAAACAAATAAACAATTTGAATGCAACCCAAAGTAGTACTATGTGAACTATGAACAGAGGGAGGCACCCCACTTACCACCTCTACAGCCGGGACACCCTCGAACAGAGGGAATCATTCTGGTCAGAAGCACAAGCCTACAATGCTACTTCAGCAACAAGATCACCTTGCAACTGCGAATCCTACAGCGCATCACATGAACTACCAGATAGGGCTACAAGCTACTTTGCAGAGATCACCATAATCACCCATGTCGCCCTTGCTCTAGTATTGCAAAGTAAACTATACCAGGTAGCGGCAAGCAAATCTGAGATGGGTGGTTACCTTCATGCTGGACGGACTGGCGCTGGCCAGGCTGGGTGCGCTGGGCGACGGTGCGGGTGATGAAGACAATGAAATCGCGTGTAGCGTCACGCCGGAAGAAGCCAAAGTGGCTGACGTCCGTGGCGTTGGCTGATGTCTACTACACAACCTTCTTATTGTAGACGTTGTTGGGCCTCCAAGGTTTGTAGGATAGTAGCAAATTTCCCTCAAGTGGATGACCTAAGGTTTATCAATCCATAGGAGGCGTAGGATGAAGATGCTCTCTCTCAAGCAACCCTGCAACCAAATAACAAAGAGTCTCTTGTGTCCCCAACACACCCAATACAATGGTAAATTGTATAGGTGCACTAGTTCGGCGAAGAGATGGTGATACAAGTGGTATATGGATAGAAGATAAAGGTTTTTGTAATCTGAAAATATAAAAACAGCAAGGTAACTAATGATAAAAGTGAGCACAAACGGTATTGCAATGCGTTGAAACAAGGCCTAGGGTTCATACTTTCACTAGTGCAAGTTCTCTCAACAATAATAACATAATTTTATCACATAACTATCCCTCAACATGCAACAAAGATTCACTCCAAAGTCACTAATAGCGGAGAACAAACGAAGAGATTATGGTAGGGTACGAAACCACCTCAAAGTTATTCTTTCCAATCAATCCGTTGGGCTATTCCTATAAGTGTCACAAACAGCCCTAGAGTTCGTACTAGAATAACACCTTAAGACACAAATAAACAAAAACCCTAATGTCACCTAGATACTCCAATGTCACCTGAAGTATCCGTGGGTATGATTATACGATATGCATCACACAATCTCAAATTCATCTATTCAACCAACACATAGGCCCTCAAAGAGTGCCCCAAAGTTTCTACCGGAGAGTGAAGACGAAAACGTGTGCCAACCGCTATGCATAGGTTCATGGGCGGAACCCGCAAGTTGATCACCAAAACATACATCAAGTGGATCATGGAATACCCCATTGTCACCACAGGTATCCCACACAAGACATACATCAAGTGTTCTCAAATCCTTAAAGACTCAATTCGATAAGATAACTTCAAAGGGAAAACTCAATCCATTACAAGAGAGTAGAGGGGGAAGAAACATCATAGGATCCAAATATAATAGCAAAGCTCGCGATACATCAAGATCGTACCACCTCAAGAACACGAGAGAGAGATACCAAACACATAGCTACTGGTACATACCCTCAGCCCTGAGGGAGAACTACTCCCTCCTCGTCATGGAGAGCACCGGGATGATGAAGATGGCCACCAGAGAGGGATTGCCCCCTCCGGCAGGGTGCCAGAACGGGTCTAGATTGGTTTTTGGTGGCTACGGAGGCTTCTATCGGCGGAACTCCCGATCTATTGTGCTCCCTGATCGTTTTAGGGTATATGGAGATATATAGGAGGAAGAAGTACGTCAGGGGAGCCATGAGGGGCCCACGAGGGTGGAGGGCGTGCCTAGGAGGATGGGCGCGCCCTCCTACCTCGTTCCTTCCTCGAAGCTTCCTTGACGTGGACTCCAAGTCTCCCGGGTTGCTTTCCTTCCAAAAATAAGTTCCGTGAAGTTTCAGGTCAATTGGACTCCATTTGATTTTCCTTTTCTGCGATACTCTAAAACAAGGAAATAACAGAAACTGGCACTGGGCTCTGGGTTAATAGGTTAGTCCCAATAATATAAAAGTGTATAATAAAGGCCGTAAACATCCAAAACAGAAGATAATATAGCATGGAGCAATCAAAAATTATAGATACGTTGGAGACGTATCATTGGCCAGCATGAGCGCCTCGGAGCCCTACCCGCCGGTGGAGGAGGAGCCCCCGGCGCCTCCGGCCGACGGCCTCAGCATGATGAACGCCGTGATCTTCATCTCCGCTCCGTCGAGCCTAGATCCGAGGGGAGCTGGGCGCAGCCGCACGAAAGTAGTCGAACTTGCACCCCATCCCCGTCCTCCACCTCGGCCTCACCGCTTCCCCCTCACCGAGCATTGAGCCTTGGAGCCGCAGAGGAAGGCGAGGGGAGAGGATGCATGACGGAGACGAGGCCGGCGGTGGGGGGAGGGGGTGGCGGCGGTGGGAATCGCGAGAGGGAGATGAGATGAGTGAGGGAGAGAAAGGCGGGGGCGGTGGGGTGCCTCGATTGGACCTGGGGAATGGGAGAGGATGAGTGGGTGAGTGGGTGAGTTAGGGTTTGGGTTTCTCGGGAGAAGCTCCACCGTTGATGGGTGTTTGATTGATGGCTCAGATCGCTTCCGACTGGGTGATCCGCGTGATAGTGGTTCCTTGTTTCTCATTGGCCAGTTTCTCGCGCTCGAATCTTTAAAATTTGGACCCAAATATTCTATTTTTTAAGAAAAAAGTACAAATATGTCTTATAGAATGGACGGCATCATTTTTGGAAAAATATTAGTTCACAACTTATTTACAATTAACTAAAATGTCAAGATCACAACCGTTTACAATTAAGCTAGAAAATCTCAGAAAAATAAGAAGCATCTAACCGTTTATTCATGGATTAGAAAATCACAATCATTTATTAAACCCGCCGCCACTTTCGACGACGAAACGATCGGATGCTCATGACCTCCACCCCCCATCCCAAAGGGGGGAAGACGTTCAATGTGGAGAAGAGCCTGCAAATGGCATAGTTTGTTCAAATGAACTCATATTGTGCACAAGGGAGCATCTTGAACGGCAAACAATGTTTCTTAACAAAGTTTTCATTTTCTTTGCACGAAAATATCATTTCCCATTTTTCGAGTGCACAAAATGATTTTTTTGTGAAGGACCTACCATATGTTTGTTGCAAAATTGTACCAAATTATTTATATAAACTATTAGGTCATATCCAATGCATAATTTATCAAATGGTTGGGTGTCACAAGTTTTGATGCACCTCTTGTGAAAAAGACAAATTTCCGCTGATTTAGTAGGAAGCGGGTCAAATTTGAACTACAGCTGCCTCATAGTTTGCTCTTTATTTTTTCCAAAAATTATTTTTAGGAACATAATTATATATTTAATCAGAGAAACACCATATTCCAAGATTCAACCACTAGCTATGAACGGTCATGCCCGCAGTTTTGACCGCATTTTGAAACAGGCATAAAAAATTCAAAAAAATCAAAAAATTGGAAAACCTTCGCATTGTGTCATTACATGTGACTAAGTTAGCAGGAAAAATAATAAACTTATAATGCGGCAATTCGTTTAAAAAAGTGTTCTCAGAAATGAGCTATCATGTGTGAAGATTCATGGCTTTCAAGCCAAATGATCAATCTTATGGCCACATTCATGGCATAGTTTGTTCAAATGATCTCATATTGTTCACAAGGGTGCATCTTGGAATGGCAAACAATTTTGCCTAAGGGAGTTTTCATTTTCTTTGGACGAAAAATCAATTTTCCATTTTTTGAGTGCCCCAAATGAGTTATTTTTGTGAAAAACCTACCATGTATTTGTTGCAAAATTGGACCAAATAAATTTTCTAAAATACTAGGACATATTTAATGCACAATTGACCAAATGGTTGGGTGTCAAAAGTTTTGATCCACCTCTGGTGAAAAAGACAAATTCCGCCGATTCAGTTGGAAGCGGGTCAAATTTGAACTGCAGCTACCTCATAGTTTGCTCTTTATTTTTAAAAAAAATAATTTCTAGGTACATAAGTACCTATTTAATCAGAGAAACACCAAAAATAATCCCAGATTCAACCACTAGCTAGGAACGGTCATTCCCGCCGTTTTCACCGCATTTTGAAAGGGGCATAAAAATTCAAAAAAAATCAAAAAATTGGAAAACCTCTGCATTGTGTCGGTATATGTGACCAAGTTATCAGGAAAAATAATAAACTTGTAATACGGCAATTATTTTAAAAAAAGTGTTCTCAGAAATGGGCTATCATGTGTGAAGATTAATGGCTTTGAAGCCAAATGATCAATCTTATGGCCACATTCATGGCATAGTTTCTTCAAATGATCTCGTCTTTTGCACAAGGGTGCATCTTGGGATGGCAAACAATGTTGCCTAAGGAAGTTTTCATTTTCTTTGGACGAAAAAATCATTTTCTATTTTTCGAGTGCCCAAAATGAGTTTCTTTGTGAAGGACCTACCATATATTTGTTGCAAAATGGGACCAGGTCAATTTTATAATATATCAGGCCATATTTAATATAAAATTGACAAAATGGTTGGTCGTCAAAGGTATTTATACAGCTCTGGTGAAAAAGACAAATTCCGCTGATTGAGGTGGAAGCGGGTCAAATTTGAACTACAGCTGCCTCATAGTTTGCTCTTTATTTTTTCCAAAAATCATTTATAGGTACATAAGTATATATTTAATCAGAAATACATGGTTTAGTGGCGATACATTGAGGTTTGGATGGTGGCAAGGGCCGCAACTTCAGAGCGCGTAAACTCGCATGCTGCCGCATGACCGTGGTGTTGCCACACGTTCCGGGCGGCCTAGGCATGTCTAGTGGGTTGGGCACTCACCCGATTGGTGTCAGGAAGAAGAAGGCAATAGAAGAATCTCATGAGGAGACTGAACCGAGCTCAAACATGAATTAGCACCCCAAGTGTTTGATTAGTTGTGGGGAAAATGCACATGGCCAATGGGCCTGAGTTTTGGCCGAGGATGATCATCTACTAAGGACACTATCTTGGAAAATTTGCAGCTCAAAAGGAGGAGCCTAGGTGTCGCTTTCTTTGCAACGTACCACACTAGACAGAAATATGAATGTTGAAGCTAGACTCAAATGAATGAATGGATTTATCTGAAATTTGGAGGAGGATGATAATTTGGGCATATGAAGGCACTTAAAAAATTTCATACCATTTGGATAAATAAAAATGGTACTTCCTTCATAGTGCTCTCCACTGAACAGAAAATTGGAAAAAATGTTGAGGGAAATTAGCTACAAGAAATGATCTAAAATTTGGTGGAGGGAGGTTCTATGGGCAGGGTCATGTCGTGGTAATTTTCAGCAATTATAAAGTAACATAAAATATAGTTGCTTCACAAACTGAAAATATCACCAGAAACAAAGATTGGATGCTGAGCTCACATGTATCGATAGATGTGGCTAAAATTTTGTGGAGAGCTATGATTTTGGAATATAGAAGGTGTGGCAAAAATTTAGCTTACTAGGATATGCCTAGCTAGTACTTCCTTCACAACAGTTCAAGCTGAACAAAAACTTTGGAAATATGCCGAGGAAGATTTACCAGGAAAATGGAGTTGAATATTGTCATGAGGCAATGATTTGGATAGTAAAGAATGCCCAATTTTTTGGGGAATTATGGGAATGACAGAAATATAGGTTGCTTTACAACCTAGGGCAAAAATTGACACATGGACATGACACATAGGCAAAACTGATGAGGTGGCGCCTAGTTATAGAAATCCACCACAATTTACAAGGTTATGACCATATATATTGGTCATGATCAGCTAGAAATAAGGCAGCGGACCAGTGCTGTCTGCTTTGTGACCATTTAGTGTAAGGAATTACGATCTTTCTGACCAAAATGGTCTTTATAGTTTAGGGTTTGGAGCCCCCCGAACAGCTTTTGACCAATTGGTCTCAAATGGTCATAGATTTATGACCAATTATTCCAGGGTCACTGACAGAAGGTCACAAGTTGACATATTTCTTGTAGTGAGCCTCAAGATGTTTTGAGAATCTTGAGCAACTCCGGCAATGCCACTAACATCATCTGGATTGGATTCTTCATGAGCAACCATTGCTTTCCCATCTCTCTTCTTGAGCTTTGAGTTCAAAGGGTTTGGCAACTTCTTCTTGGGAAATGTCTTGGGAAACCTTGGTTTATCTTCTCTCTTCTCATAGGGGCAATCGTTGGAGAAGTTGTTGGATTCTTCACAGTTGTAACATTTTCTCACTTTCTTCTGGAATCTTCCCTTGAATTTTTCCGCACTAAACTTGAGAGCAATTTCATCATATGAAGGACTCTCATCGGAGTCAATCTCATCACCATCTTCATCCTCATCATCATCTTCTTATTCACTTTTCTCTTCTTCATATTCATGCTCGGCCTTCAAAGCAAGATTGATTTTTTATGTTGAGGTGCCATGCATGGCAATATGTTTTGTAGCATTTGCCTTTGACTCTTCAAATAGTGGGAAAGTGGATATGATGTCCTCTGGAGTCATTTCCTTGAATCCATGGTGTTGCCTTAAGTCCCACACCATTTGGTGATGATACAGAGAAAGAGCATGGAGCAACTTATCCACAAGAAATCGCTTAGTCAAGTTGAATCCATCTTGTGTCTTGTCACACTCAGATGACTCGATATCAGCAGTAAGAGTCATGAGATGATCAAGGAGTTGCTTGGGAGATTCACCTTTCTCCATACAAAAGTTTTGCAATTTTCCCTTGGCAATTTCATATTGAGCAAGCCGGAGAGTGGAGGTACTGGTCTTGGTCCTCACAATGCTATCCCATAATTCCTTGGCACTTGTGATATGTATGTATGATCTCCTTTGCTTGTCAGTCATACCTCTCCTTATGCACATGGTTGCTATGTCGTTGAGATTCTTGTCATATACCTCTCTTGGAGTTAGATTCTTCGGGTCAACCACTTAGTATCCATACTCCAAGATCTCCAACATCTCATCATTTGCATATCGAAGATGATCCTGCATAGCAACTCTGCACAAAGCAAAATCGGTAGTGTCATCAAGTAAAGGAGGTTTTCCTTGAGGGTTATACTTTGGTTTCTCTATTTGGGGTCTTGCATAAAGCCAAGGAACATTGGAGTTTTCATTACTAGGAGGTTGTTGGCCAAGTGAAGGAGTAGGCACAGCTGGCCTCGAGGCCACACCACCAGAAAGTGGTGCAAGCATCGTGGTTAGTGTGGCTAATCTCATTTGGACCAAGGCCTCAAGAGAAGCATCATGCTCCTCCTTTTTCTTAGCAAGCGCCCGTTCCAGATCCTCAAAAGTGAAGTACTTGACTTCCGTGGAAGCAGCGCCCGTATTCTTCGGATCCACAACAAGGGGAGTCCCATCGGTGTTCATCTCACTCTAGGGAGGTTAAGCCACAAGAATAGAGCACGAGGCTCTGATACCAATTGAAAGGATTGAGATGGACCTAGATGGGGGGTGAATAGGTAAAATTACAAATTTTAATTATTACTTAGCAATTTTAGGCAATAATGCAGAATATGAAAGTGAGCCTATCAATTGCAAGTATGATGCTAAGGACTAAGAAAGATAAACAAGTAACACAAGTAAGTGAGTAAGCAAGTACAATATGATATAAGTAAGAGCTAAGGGACAAGTAACCGCAAGTAGAGAGTTAGGGTTAGGAATAACTGCAACTCTGGGAGACGAGGATGTATGTCGATGTTCACTTCCTTGGAGGGAAGCTACGTCACCGTTAGAGAGGTGGATGTTACCACGAAGGAACACCAACGCCACGAAGGCTCACCCTATTCTCCCTTTGAGACAACACTATGAAGGCGTTTCTCAATCACTAGAGGTAGACCTTGGGGTGGTCTCCAAACCCTCACAAACTTTTCTGGGGGTAATCACAATGGTCGATTCCTCTCTGAAAGACTCCTACTACCTAGGTGTCTCCAACCTCCAAGAGTAACAAGAATGATGGGGAAAAGCTTAAGACTTGCTCAAATAACGAATTCCTTTGGTGCAAAGAAGGGGAAGAAGTGGATCTATCACTTGGTCAGACAACTTCTCTCAAATGCTCTCAAATCCCTTAGGGATCAAAGATTTGGTGTGGAAGAGTGAGAGAGGGAGAGTGAAATGTGTTCTAGGGTTTGATGAAAGTGAATCGTCAATTCTCTCCCGTGGGGGAAGAGAGCTATATATAGTGTGTGAGAAAATATGGCCGTTGTATATTGTAAGTGATAGGGTAGGCCGGATAGAGGGACAGGGCCCGGACATCCGGCGTGTAGACAGAGGCAGGAAGCAGAGATCAGAACAGAGGGCCCGGACATCCGGGGTGCAGCCCGGACATCCGGCGGAACTGGAAGGCCCGGACATCTGGCAAGGTGGCTGGACATCCGGCTGGCGCACACAACAGAATATGCTCTCTGGATAGCTTGGGCAAGACATTCGGCATGGAGGCCCGAAAATCCGGCGTGTGCGGAGAGCCCGGACATTCGGCATGGAGGGCTGGACATCCAAAAGGAAACACCACCATAGACGGTATTCTGGATCCCAGGGCCCGGATATTCGACATGCGGGCCCTACATCCGGCAGGCGGCCCGGACATCCGGAAGAAAACACGTCCATATGTTGTTCTCTGGATAGCAAAGTCCGGATATCCAGTGTGCGGGCCGGACATCCGACAGGAGGCCCGGACATCCTGCTGGCAGCCCGGACATCTGGCATGGCCATAGGCAGAATAACCAGAGAGTAGTGATAGATCTTAATGAATTTTGGGAAGACGATTTGTGGCAAGAGCAAGTCTTTTACTAACCCAATCGATCCCCTCTTAATAGTGCGGGGTCCTATACTCAAGAAAACAAATATGTATTCATTTTGACACATCTTCCTTGAGTACAATCAACTTCGTTTGCTCACTATCCACACACTTTTGATGAACCGGGGACTAACACCTGAGATTCATTTGACGAATATTGTTAGTCCCCTACATGTATATTGTCAGCAACATCAAAACATGATGTAAGGGCATGATTGCACTTTCAGCTGCGTCGGCCTCCGCTCGTGGCACTTCGGCCGCGTCCGCCTTCACCTGGGCCACGGCCTCCCGCTCCTCCTCCGCCTCCCGCGCCTCCCGCGCATTCTTCTTCGTCGCCTCCTGAAGGGCGGCGACCGGGTCCACGCGGCGGGCGTCGGCGGAGCCATCTGCTGCCCCAATCACCAAGCGGGATGGGGCCCGCGAGAGAGAAAGCGGGGCCCTACTCAACAAGGAAAGAAAAGGACATAAGAAGATTGCAAGAAAAGAAGAAACAAACACCAGACGGAAACAAGCAAACGCATGACAAAATACAGAAGCACTTACGTGGACACCATTGGTTGCTGCTTCGGGCCCTTCTGGACCAGGGTCGCCTTCGTGGCCTTTTGCCGCTTGGTCGGCGTGACTGAGGTTTTGGCTTTCTTGGGCCGACTGCCGCACAACCCGGCGTCGGCCCAACGCTTCGGCGCGCCGGGCTCACTAGTCGGCGCAGTCGAGGAGCTGGCTCCTGTTCCATCGGCTCTGAGAGTGTGGCGCGGCACGTCGTCTTCCTCATCATCGTCCGGCCAGTCCCCGAGGCCGCCTCCCGCGGAGCCGCCTGCTCCCTCGCCGCCACCTCCTGGGGAGTAATCTTCCTCCACGGAGGCCGCCCCACCTCGGGGTCATCCACGTCGCTCTCATCGTGGTCCGCCATGTACTAATGGCCTGGGGCCAGCGCGTCAGATGCCGTCTGGCCCGGGAAGCACTGCATGGAAGCCGGACGGTCAGGCGGCAAGAAGAATTCGAAGCAAATAAAGAAAAGAGAACCAGAAGACTTACCGCAGGTGGCGGATTAGCGCGGCTGTACGGCTCCTTGCTGAAACACCAATCCATCTCCGAGAGCTTGTAGTCGGAGGAGAAGTTTACTAGCCGGAACACCTCCACGTCCGGCAACACTTTGGTGCACACCGACATGGGTCCCGACGCCCACTCATGCTGCTGATCAGGTGGGGCCGGGCTTGAAGAGGCAGCACCAGGTGCTGCATGAGGCAACCACAGATCCGAGGCCCTGAGGCCCTCTGACTCCATCATATCCTGGAGCCGAGTGAGAGTAGTGGAGGCGGTGGCTGATAGATTCTTCAGCCAAAACTTCCAATTGGTGCGAGGCTCGGCAGGCGGGCCGGCTATGTAAGCCGGCAGGTTGACGTAGTCCAGCGTCGCGTGTATATTCTAGACATAGAAATAGGACTTCTGCCACAGCTTGGTCAACTGCACCAGCGCGAGGGCCGGGAAGCGGACTCCAAAGCCAGAGCACCGCACCGCGACGGAGGCCCCGTACTAAGCCGCCTCGCCCTTGGTGGCGGTGCCGAGCTTGAGGTAGAAGAGTTCCCCCCATAGCTCAAGCGTCAGCAAGATGCCGAGATACCCCTCGCAGAGAGTGACGAATGCAGCAAGCAGCACCATCATGTTCGGCGTGAGGTGGTGGGGCTGGAGCCGGTAGAAGTCAAGGAAGGAGCGGAAAAAATCACTCGCCGGCAGGCCAAAGCTACCGAGGAAGTGCGACCGGAAGAAGACGTGCTCGCTGTCCTCCGGCGGCGGCGAGATCTCCGTCTCGGGAGGAACACACACCTTCATGCCACGCGAGGCAGCCGCCATGTCTGACGGAGGAAGTGGAGATGGTCATCGTGGACGTCGGAGCCGTCCCAGTCGCCTAAGCGACCCCCACACACCATAGTTGTGCTTGCTCATCGGCGACGCGGAGCGGTGGGGAGGCCGCGGCGTTTCGGCAATGAGTAGCGGGGCGGCATGGAGCAACAGAGCATAAGGAGAAAGAAGATGGGAAGCGGGGGGGGGGGATGTGCGTTCTGCCACGCCCTCCTCCCCCTATTAATAGGCCCACGGCGGCGGAGCCAAGGAGGCAAGACATGGGGGGCGTGGGATTAATTGCGCCCACTCCCCCACGACCCCGCACCTTCCGTGCCATTACGACGCGTGATTAAAGCGCCCCAGAAGCGCAATCATTCACCTTGGCCACAACGGATCCGCGCACGTGCCGAGGCCCTGTAGTGCCGGGCATGGGCCTACGGTGACGACCCGTCGCGCACATGGGCTGGTAGGCCAGCCTGGTCTACTGGTGCTGCGTGGCAAACGAGCAATGAACGATAAGCCTGGCACTAGGCTGGGGTACCACCCGGCCTCTACTGCGACATTTCGAATTCACCAGTCAGCTGGCCACTCCTTGGCCGCCTCCTAACAGTCTGTGTCTCCAGAAGACGAATGAAGCAAGATGACCAAAACACTTGGAGTAGGAAGCTGCTGAGGCTCCTTGATTTTAGCCGGAGCACCCCACCAGCTTTGGGGACTACTGTCGGAGTAAATGACCACGGGTAGCCCCATCAGCCACCATGGTATTTCAAGACATCGGGGCTAGTTGCGCCCCTCACACCTTCCGTACGAGAGGCCGACTCTTTGGGCCGCCTGGCCCAATGGCCGGCCGCCAGAAGACGGTGCGCCTCCAACAGGCGGCCCCGAGGGGGGCCAACCGCTAGCAAGCGGCACCTCATCCCCTCAAAGTTTGCACCCATTCACTGCGGCGAGACGGGGCGTGGCTACAGTACAACCCACCACCCCCGAATCTAGGGTGGAGCGTGGCCACAGTGCGGGTGTACCACATGGACGCCCCTCACCCGGCGGGGAATATAGCCATGCAGCCCGTGACATCACCTACGACATAGGGAGCCATGATCCCACGATGGGCGGTTGATTCAGCCCGTAGGCGGCGGGCCCTACCTGTCCGCGAGCCGCTAGAAGACGGCGAATCCCCAGCAGGCGGCATCGAGGGCGGGAGGACTCCCAGTAGGCCCTCCACCCCCTCAAAGTCTTTGCGCCATTAACCAGATGAGTTGGGGTGTGGCTATAGTGAGTGCCCGCCAGGCGGAGGGACTGTAGCCACGCTCCCCTCGACAAAGTCTCCATCATCAGTAGCAATGCTACAATATAAAGCAGTCAACATGGCCTACAGGCGGCGAGCCCTACCTATCGGCTGATTTCGGGTCCCAGTAGCCGGCGGAGAAGCCGGTGCCCAGAGACACTGACGGTCGGGTCATACACCCGGTCGGATTACCATTGTACCCCTGGGGGTAGGCCTATATAAACCCCCAGGCTCACCCATGCAAAGGGTTCAGAACCCTAGCTAACATCCACACTTACATAGAGAGAAGTAGAGGAGCTAGCCTTGCCCTTCTTCTTCCTCTAGCTAAACAGCTCAAGGAGCACACTTGTAGCTACTCTATTGACGATAGTCATCATGTGGAGAGCCCGCAGAGCAGGACTAGGGGTGTTACCTCCATGGAGAGCCCCGAACCTGGGTAAAATTCGTAGGCATTCGAGGTCACGCTCACTCCCGCTTCTAGAGCTCGGTGACGTACTATTGTCCCCCTCCATGATAAGCCACTTTAGGATCAAAAGTATGTCTAGAGGGGGGGTGATTAGACTACTTGACCAAATAAAAATCTAGCCTTTTCCCAATTTTAGTTCGTGGCAGATTTTAGCTATCTTAGCACAAGTCAAGCAATCTCCACACAATTCAAGCAAGCATGCAAAATAGTATATGAGCAGCAGAAAGTAAAGCATGCAACTTGCAAGAATGTAAAGGGAAGGGTTTGGAGGATTCAAATGCAATTGGAGACACGGATGTTTTTGTCGTGGTTCCGATAGGTGGTGCTATCGTACATCCACGTTGATGGAGACTTCAAACCACGGAGGGTAACGGTTGCGCGAGTCCACGGAGGGCTCCACCCACGAAGGGTCCATGAAGAAGCAACCTTGTCTATTCCATCACGGCCGTCGCCCACGAAGGACTTGCCTCACTAGCGGTATATCTTCACGAAGTAGGCGATCTCCTTGCCCTTACAAACTCCTTGGTTCAACTCCACAATCTTGTCGGAGGCTCCCAAATGACACCTAGCCAATCTAGGAGACACTACTCTCCAAGAAGTAACAAATGGTGTCTTGATGATGAAATCCTTGCTCTTGTGCTTCAAATGATAGTCTCCCCAACACTCAACTCTCTCTCACAGGATTTGGATTTGGTGGAAAGAAGATTTGAGTGGAAAGCAACTTGGGGAAGGCTAGAGATCAAGATTCATATGGTTGGAATGGAATATCTTGACCTCAACACAAGTGTAGGTGGTTCTCTCTCAGAAAATGTGTATTAGAAGTGTAGGTATCTTCTGATGGCTCTCTCCACGAATGAAGAGTGGGTGGAGGGGTATATATAGCCTCCACACAAAATCTAACCGTTACACACAATTTGCCAAACTCAGTGGGACCGAATGGTTAAACTCGATCAGACCGATTCAGCAAACCTAGTGACCATTAGGATTTTCGGTGGGACTGAGATGCAACTCGGTAGGACCGATATGGTTAGGGTTAGGGCATAACATAATCTCGGTGTGACCGATTACACAAACTCGGTGGGACCGATTTTGGTAATAAGATAACCAAAGAGTTGGTCAGGTAAACTCGGTGGGACCGATTCGCTCATCTCGGTGAGGCTGAAATGTTACAAAAGGGAAACAGAGAGTTTACATTGCAATCTCGGTGGGACCGATCGCTCATCTCAGTAAGGCCGAAACGTTACGAAGGGAAACAAAGAGATTACAATCCCATCTCGGTGAGACCGAGATCCCTATCGGTGAGACCGATTTGCCTAGGGTTTGTGGCAGTGGCTATGACATTTGAAACTCGGTGGCGCCAGATAGAAAGAATTGGTGGGGCCGAGTTTGACTTTTGGTTTAGGTCATATGTGGATGTGGGAAAGTAGTTGAGGATTTTGGAGCATATTTCTAAGCACTTTGAGCAAGCAAGCCATTAAGTAACACCTCATCCCTCCTTGATAGTATTGGCTTTTCCTATAGACTCAATGTGATCTTGGATCACTAAAATATAAAATGTAGAGTCTTGAGCTTGAAGCTTGAGCCAAACTTTTTGTCCTTAGAATTTTGGGGGATCCACTTTCCTCATCCATGCCATGCCATTCATTGAGCTTTTCCTAAAATATTAATCTTGGAACAATGTTAGCTCAATGAGCTATATGTTGTTAGGAATTACCAAAACCACCCAGGGATAGTTGCACTTTCAATCTCCCCCTTTTTGGTAATTGATGACAACATATAGATCAGAGCTTCGACAAATGATAATAAGAGTGAAAGATATTGTCGCTTTGAGAAGTATGTGAAAAGCAAGAGCTCCCCCTAAATTTGTGCATATCTTAAGATTTGCTTTGGACTACAAATGCACAATGAGTTAGTATCATGGGTTACTCTTCCATGTCACATACATCTTGGTGGAGTGCTCAAAATGATAAGAATTAATTACATGCACTCATCACCAAGCAAAGTGAATGATTATATAAGGACAAGTAAGATAATATCATCTAACAAGCATAAGTGTAGCTTATGATCAACCACATGATCATCAATGTCTCACAGATAATAGCATAGTATCTCAAGCAATCAAAAGACAAACAAAGTTCAACCACCAAAGCAAGAGAGAATAAAAAACAACACTCTCTCTCTCGAAGCCTATGATCTATACATTTTTCTCCCCCTTTGGCAACAAGTTACCAAAAAGTTCATAGAAAATGCATAGCACTAGAATGTCTCTCAAGCTTGGTCTTCAGGTGGTGGTGTCCGAGAACGCCAAGGACGAAGGCTTTAGTTGATGTGGATGGAGCTGATGGAGTTTGTGCTGGAGCTGGTTGCGCTGAAGCTGTAGCTGGTGCAGATGAAGTGGCTCTAGTGTCTGGTACTGGTACTGCAGTTGACCTCTAAGCTCTAGGCACTCTGGCAAATGCATCAGTGGTTGTCTTGCCCTTCCTCTCCTGCATGTCATCCTGTAGCTGCTCCACAACTGACTGAATCTCAGTTAATTTGACATCTAAATCATAGAATTTTTGTTCCATGATCCTTTCCAGGCTCTCCTGGTTTTGAGTTAGGGTGGCCAACCCCTTCTGAATCCTCAGAGTTGATGCTATCAAATAACCAAGCTGGTCCTGCTTGCTTTTCAAAAAGTACTCAGATGCCTCCTCTTGAGTTGGCATCTTGGTAGCCTTCTCTTTCTTTGCTTTCTCCTTCTTCTCTTGAGCTTGTACTGATGATGGTTCATTCTCATTCATCACAACTTGATTGTCCTTGAAGTCTGGGTAGATAGGAAAGTGTTCCTTATCCAACAGGTATGTGTCTGTGCCCATCTTTGAGTTTATCAACTCCTGGATCTGTGGGGCATATCCACAACTTCTTTTCTGGTCAGCTGCAGTCCTCTTGATAGTCTCAACTATAAGGCTCATGACCTTGAACTTCTGTGGCACATCAAATATATGTAGCAAGTTAATTGCATGGCCTCTGATCATTCTGTGATCACCAGACTTGGGAAAGAGAGTGTGCCTAAGGATCCAATTGATTGTAGGCAGCCCTGACAGCAAGTGTTTTACTGACCCAAACTGGTGAGTCTCAAGATCATCTTCAGGAATCTCCTTGTAAATGTTTGCCAAAGAGTTGTGATCCATCTTCTTCTTGGCATAGACATCCAAGTCATCTTCTTCTTCCTTAGGAGCATTGATTAGATTTGCCCATTCCTCAATAGTTGAGTGGTACCTTGTACCTTCAGATATCCATACTATCCTGGCATCTGGATAGAAGTGTGATGTGGAGTAGAATTGCATTATGAGCTCCTCATTCCACTTTGTGAGCTTCTGCCCAACAAAGTCTGCAACTTCACAAGCACTAAAGCTGTCAAACACACCAGGATAGTGTTCCGCATTTTCCTTGATATACTTCTAGTCGACCGACCTCATTTCACACACTATAGGCTTCTTGTCCAACAACACTGTCTCATAGAAGTCCTGCTGTTCCTTTGTGTGGAGCCTGTAATCAACAGCAGTCCTTCTCCTGGTGGCATATGGATCTGACTCTCTCCATAGCCTCAACCCTGAGTCTCTCCTGATCTTCATGTTCTCAGCCACAGGATGAGCATCATTGTGGTCTGGAATCTTGGGTTTGAGCTTTCTCAGGACTTGTCCTTCATCATCTTCATCAGCAGCAACTTCAGGCACTAGGGCCTTGTTCTTCTCAGCAGCTGGTATACTCCTGGTATTCCTCTTAGGTGCACTCTTGGGCTTGGAGGCTGCTTTGGGTGCTTCTTTGGGCTTTGATGTTGCAGCCCCTGACTTTATAGCATCACCCATCAGCTTTTATGCCTTGGGTGCTGGTGCAGCAACCTCTTCTTCCTCTTCCTCTTCAGAATCTCTCATGACTGAGGAACTCCCAAGCACTCTAGCAGTGGTATTTTTGATCCTCTCCTTCCTCTTCTTCCCTTCAGCAGCAGCCTCTTTGGGTTCAGATCCCAAAGGGACTTGAGTAGATGCTCTGGCCTTAGATATTGGAATTCTCTTTGCAGGAACCTTTTGCTTCATGCCTGGCTTGGTGGCAGCAGCAGTGCTATATTCCTTCTTAACCACTTTCTTCTTGGAAGTGGCCTCATCCTCAACTGCCACATAGTCTTCATCCTCAGATTTAGAGGTCTTCTTCTTTCTGGCCCTGGTGGCAGCTTTGGGTAAGTTGCTTGGGGCGCTCCTGCTAGCATCATCTGAACTGCTAGAGGGACTAGTGCCCTCACTCAGGTGAACCTGCTCCTCTGACATGTTCTGGATATCACTCTGATCAGACATATTGCAAACACTGACAGCAGACCCTGTGAATAGATATAGATGAGATAGAGTGGATGAGCATCAAAAAATGCAGAGGTTTTTGCAAGAGAATGAGTGAAAAACTTAGTTTTAGTTTTCCACAGAAAGCATTTCGGATCAACCGATTTGTAAACTCGGTGATACCAAAGCAGCTGTTGGAACCTAAACTAGTGAACTCGGTCAGACCGAGTCATAGTTCGGTGGCACCGAGACTGCTAGGGTTTCACAAAGTCCTGAACTGGGTCACACCGATTTGCAATTCTCGATCACACCGAAAATTACATGTGCAATGGCCCGAGCCGAATTGGTGGTACCGAGTTCCACAACTCGGTGGGTCCGAGATGGTTTCGGTGGAAACCTAACCCTAAATTTTCAATTCAACTCTAATCTACGGAGTGTTTTGACTGGATAAGATCGTTTCAATCATGGCAAGATTCATGATGAGCACAGTGTGCTAGGAATCGGACGGGGATAGCACTGTGATCGAGTCCATACCCTAGTTCGGCGATGAACTCGCTACGGCGGCAACAGCGGGGAAGAATTCCGTTGACGGTGGCGGAGACCAGCGACAGGAGGCGGCTGGTGACGAGGAGGACAATCCGGAGACCCAGGAGGCAGAGCGAGCTATGCGCGGGCGAAGGGGTTTCGGAGAAATTTCCAAAATTTTGCCCGTGAGTATATATAGACCGACCCTGTCGGTGTGACCGAGTGGAACAACTCGGTGGCACCAAGATTCATAACTGCAAGAAGCTACTAAAACTCGGTGTGACCGACAGGTTCAAATCAGTTGCACCGAGATTGAAAACCTAGATCGACTTAGTGATCTCGGTATGACCGAAATGGATGAATTGGTCAGACCGAAACGCATAAAGAAGTTTTGGAAGTTTAAGTCTATGACGAATCGGGGACTCCGAGTGCTCCTCACACAGAGTGGTTCGAATCTGACTTGATCAAATTTTGTGATGTAGCATGAATAGAGTTTGAGACGAGAAAAGCATAGATAGCTAGAGAGGGTTCTTAGGCATTCTTGTCCATCCACTTGACAAAAGAAAAGAAAACCAATCAATCAAAACAACAAGTGGATGTCCTCGAATGAGTAAAATATGCAATCAACATGCTCACACAATAAAATGGCAATTGAAATATGTGGCAAAGCATGCACAACCAATTCTAGCATCTATCAAACAATTGGCGATGACTAGGTCATCTATATATGAGTATATTGACTTAGGAGTTAAATGAGAACATTTGATCATAGGTCATACTCATCGTTTAAGCACAAGTGGGGTTACCACTTTTACATAAAGCATTGTTGTGTTCACACCATTAGAGTTGCTTTAGCTCAATTCTTAGAGTAAAGCTCCCCCTAGATGTGAGATCCCCCCTAAGAGGGATGAACTAACCTTGGGTTTTGTCGATGACGACTTCATGTAGATGTTGAAGATGTTGATGCTCAATGTTGATGTAGATCATTTGAAGCTATCCATTGGAGTGATTTGCACTTTCAATACCTACACAGGTTAGTCCCACAAGGAACTAACAAGGATATCCATAGACATAAAGTGATGCACACACAAGATGATGTCTATGAAAGCTTTTAGGTTACCTTGTCCCTTGTCTTACCAACAAGAGGGTTTGTGACTCCTTGAACTAGTGCAAGATGTGGAAGTTGATTGCACTTGTTCTTGCTAAGATGATAAGAGTGAAGTATGTTGGCGGAGTCACCCTCAAGAACTCTCTAGTTCTTCTTCTTCGGGATCCACACCATCTTGATGGGAATCCTCGGTGTTGTAGTTGTACTTGATGAAGTGGAACTTGAAGTAGTCTTGGGAACCCACTTGACCAGGGCCTTAGGAGCTTCTTCAAATGCATCAATTTCCTCTTGAAGCTTGTCCTTGCCTTTTTGCTTGTGGTCTTGTGGTGGAAGATCATCTTGAGCTTGTGTCCCTTTGAAAGAAGTAGGATCATACTTATCTTGTTGAGGAACAAACTTCGTCTTGGGGTATTGATCTTCTTCCCACTCAACTCCATTGGATTTGAACTTTCATTCAAAACCAACACCTTGATTCTTCCGGTGCCTTCCTTGCTTGCGTACAATTTCCTCGAATTGCTTACTTCTGGCAAGGCTCTTTTAAACACCTTTCTCTATAATCCCCTTCAATAAGCTATTTTCTTGCTCAAGTGTAACTTGTCTAAGAGAATCATTAGTGGAATCAAGAGAACTACTAGAAGCAACAATATTGGATTTAGCATGATTATTGTTACTACTAGAGGAAGAATCTTTCTTGTTCTTGTTACTAGACTTGACTTGAGGGATGTAAGTGGATAAGAGTAAACGCTTGGCAATGTAATAAGAACTTTTCTTACGAAGATCATCATTGATTGCTTTTAAGAACTCATGCTCTTGCTCAAGGTTGAGCTTTTCAAAGCGCAATTTCTCATGAGTCCTTAAAAGTTCTCGATGATCTCCTAAGATAGTTTCATGAGCTAGCTTAAGAGTGTTTAGTTCTTTAGTTAGAGACTCAATCTTCTCCTTATCATTGTCATTCGTTTTATCTTGATTAGCATGATTAATTGATGTTTCATCATAGTATTCATAACTAGAGTTGTCAACAAGTAAATCATCATCAGCTAACAAGTCATCTTCATCACTATTGAAATCAACATACTCGGGGTGTGATACCTTTGGGCCTTTAGCCATGAAGCATGTTCCAACTCCTTCATTTGGTGAGTCAAATATGTCGTAGGAGTTGGTTGTCACAAGTGCTAGACCGGCAACACCTTCTTCTTGAGTATATTCGGAGTCGGAGTGATAGCTTCTCTCTGAGTGGTTGTCAGAGTCGGAGCCGGATACCCATTCACCAACATGAGCTTGATGTCTTCGTTTTGTGTAGCTCCTTGATGACTTGTCCTTTCTTTCCGAATCCTTGCTTCTCCATGAGGGTCTTCATTCATAACGATCATCTCTACTCCTTCTTTCTCTAGATGGTGATTCTTCTCTTCTACTTCTTCTCTTGGGAGAATCTTCTCTTCTCTTATAGGGGGCCATACACTAATTGGAATAGTGTCCGAGCCTTCCACAATTGTAGCAGTTTCGCCCTCGACTAGAAGATCTTTTGTCATTGTAGGACCTTGACTTGGAGCTTCTCTCTTTGCTTCTACTCTTGTAGAACTTGTTGAAGTTCTTCACCATTAAGCTCAATTCTTCATTGAAGGTTTGTTTCTCACTCGATGATGTGGGGGCTTCACATGAGGCTTTGTAAGCACCACTTGATTTGTTGTGAAGTTCCTCTTTATCCTTGAGTGACATCTCACGAGCAACAATTCTTCCGATGACTTCCGTTGGCTTGAGATCTTTGTAATTGGGTATCATTTGGATCAATGTGCACACGGTATCATATTTTCCATCCAAGGCTCTTAGGATCTTCTTGATGATGAATCTATCGGTCATCTCTTCACTCCCTAAGCCGGCAATCTCATTTGTGATAAGAGCAAGCCTAGAGTACATTTCAGCGACACCTTCACCATCCTTCATTTTGAATTTGTCAAGTTGACTTTGAAGCACATCCAATTTGGATTCCTTGACAGAGTCGGTACCTTCGTGCATATCAATCAATGTATCCCAAATTTCCTTTGCATTCTCAAGACGGCTGATTTTGTTGAATTCTTCGGGGCACAATCCATTGAAGAGGATATCACAAGCTTGAGCATTGTATTGCAGCATCTTCAACTCTTCCGCGGTAGCTTCACGGTTCGGTTCTTTCCCATCAAAGAATTCACCTTGCAAGCCAATACACACAATAGCCCAAACGGTGGGGTTATGTCCAAGAATATGCATTTTCATCTGATGCTTCCAACTAGCAAAATTAGTGCCATCAAAGTAAGGACCTCTACGGTGATAATTTCCTTCGCTAGACGCCATACTCTCCTAGGTTGTGAAACCAAGGCTATGACCACCGAAAGCTATGGAAATCAAAGCAAATGGAGACCAAAGCTCTGATACCACTTGTAGGATCGAAAGTATGTCTAGAGGGGGGTGATTAGACTACTTGACCAAATAAAAATCTAGCCTTTTCCCAATTTTAGTTCTTGGAAGATTAGCTATCTTAGCACAAGTCAAGCAATCTCCACACAATTCAAGCAAGCATGCAAAAGAGTATATGAGCAGCAGAAAGTAAAGCATGCAACTTGCAAGAATGTAAAGGGAAGGGTTTGGAGGATTCAAACGCAATTGGAGACACGGATGTTTTTGTCGTGGTTCCGATAGGTGGTGCTATCGTACATCCACGTTGATGGAGACTTCAACCCACAGAGGGTAACGGTTGCGCGAGTCCACAGAGGGCTCCACCCACGAAGGGTCCACGAAGAAGCAACCTTGTCTGTTCCATCACGGCCGTCGCCCACGAAGGACTTGCCTCACTAGCGATATATCTTCACGAAGTAGGCGATCTCCTTGCCCTTACAAACTCCTTGGTTCAACTCCACAATCTTGTCGGAGGCTCCCAAATGACACCTAGCCAATCTAGGAGACACTACTCTCCAAGAAGTAACAAATGGTGTCTTGATGATGAACTCCTTGCTCTTGTGCTTCAAATGATAGTCTCCCCAACACTCAACTCTCTCTCACAGGATTTGGATTTGGTGGAAAGAAGATTTGAGTGTAAAACAACTTGGGGAAGGCTAGAGATCAAGATTCATATGGTTGGAATGGAATATCTTGACCTCAACACAAGTGTAGGTGGTTCTCTCTCAGAAAATGTGTATTGGAAGTGTAGGTATGTTCTGATGGCTCTCTCCATGAATGAAGAGTGGGTGGAGGGGTATATATAGCCTCCACACAAAATCTAACCGTTACACACAATTTTCCAAACTCAGTGGGACCGAACAGTTAAACTCGGTCAGACCGATTCAACAAACCTAGTGACCATTAGGATTTTCGGTGGGACTGAGATGCAACTCGGTAGGACCGATATGGTTAGGGTTAGGGCATAACGTAATCTCGGTGTGACCGATTACACAAACTCGGTGGGACTGATTTTGGTAATAAGCTAACCAGAGAGTTGGTCAGGTAAACTCGGTGGGACTGATTCTCTCATCTCGGTGAGACCGAAATGTTACAAAAGGGAAACAGAGAGTTTACATTGCAATCTCAGTGGGACCGATCGCTCATCTCGGTAAGACCGAAACGTTACGAAGGGAAACAAAGAGATTACAATCCCATCTCGGTGAGACCGAGATCCCTATCGGTGAGACCGATTTGCCTAGGGTTTGTGGCAGTGGCTATGACATTTGAAACTCGGTGGCGCCAGATAGAAAGAATCGGTGGGGCCGAGTTTGACTTTTGGTTTAGGTCATATGTGGATGTGGGAAAGTAGTTGAGGATTTTGGAGCATATTTCTAAGCACTTTGAGCAAGCAAGCCATTAAGTAACACCTCATCCCTCCTTGATAGTATTGGCTTTTCCTATAGACTCAATGTGATCTTGGATCACTAAAATATAAAATGTAGAGTCTTGAGCTTGAAGCTTGAGCCAAACTTTTTGTCCTTAGAATTTTGGGGGATCCACTTTCCTCATCCATGCCATGCCATTCATTGAGCTTTTCCTGAAATATTAATCTTGGAACAATGTTAGCTCAATGAGCTATATGTTGTTAGGAATTACCAAAACCACCTAGGGATAGTTGCACTTTGAATCTCCCCCTTTTTGGTAATTGATGACAACATATAGATCAGAGCTTCGACAAATGATAATAAGAGTGAAAGATATTGTCGCTTTGAGAAGTATGTGAAAAGCAAGAGCTCCCCCTAAATTTGTGCATATCTTAAGATTTGCTTTGGACTACAAATGCACAATGAGTTAGTATCATGGGTTACTCTTCCATGTCACATACATCTTGGTGGAGTGCTCAAAATGATAAGAATTAATTACATGCACTCATCACCAAGCAAAGTGATTGATCATATAAGGACAAATAAGATAATATCATCTAACAAGCATAAGTGTAGCTTATGATCGACCACATGATCATCAATGTCTCACAGATAATAGCATAGTATCTCAAGCAATCAAAAGACAAACAAAGTTCAACCACCAAAGCAAGAGAGAATAAAAAACAACACTCTCTCTCTCGAAGCCTATGATCTATACATTTTTCTCCCCCTTTGGCAACAAGTTACCAAAAAGTTCATAGAAAATGCATAGCACTAGAACGTCTCTCAAGCTTGGTCTTCGGGTGGTGGTGTCCGAAGAACACCAAGGATGAAGGCTTTAGTTGATGTGGATGGAGCTGATGGAGAGACCGAGATCCCTAACGGTGAGACCGATTTGCCTAGGGTTTGTGGCAGTGGCTATGACATTTGAAACTCGGTGGCGCCGGATAGAAAGAATCGGTGGGGCTGAGTTTGACTTTTTGTTTAGGTCATATGTGGATTTGGGAAAGTAGTTGAGGATTTTGGAGCATATCACTAAGCACTTTGAGCAAGGAAGCCATTAAGAAACACCTCATCCCACCTTGATAGTATTGGCTTTTCCTATAGACTCAATGTGATCTTGGATCACTAAAATATAAAATGTAGAGTCTTGAGCTTCAAGCTTGAGCCAAACTTTTTGTCCTTAGAATTTTGGGGGATCCACTTTCCTCATCCATGCCATGCCATTCATTGAGCTTTTCCTGAAATATTAATCTTGGAATAATGTTAGCTCAATGAGCTATATGTTGTTAGGAATTACCAAAACCACCCAGGGATAGTTGCACTTTCAGCCACCCCCTGGAATATGTCGCTAGATATCCCCGATAGGTGGCAAGCTCATTCACGAAGACAAGGCCAAGTCCTTCCCAAACAAGAACAACTTCACTAAGAAGATACCTCAAAAGGGCTTGGTGGTACAAGAAGAGTACATCTCCGATGATGATGATGATGATACAAGTGGTGACGGAACGACAATGGCAACCCTGGCCATTGCCACCTCTTCCCCAACTAAGGTGTCTCTCTTTGGCGCCCCCAATGAGAACATCATTGCCAAGTTCCTCATTGTCGGTGTCAAAACCGGCAGACCTTGGGGTAGGGGCTCCCGAGTTGTGGATCTCTGATCGAGGGTAATAGGGATGAAGGAGACAATGTTTACCCATGTTCGGGCCCTCTTGATGGAGGTAAAACCCTACGTCCAACTCTTGTTTATATCAATGGAGATGTATCAAGTACAAAGTTGATCTACCTCAAGATAGCAATGTGTGGTCTAACTCTAGGGCTAGGTGAATGATTTTGTGTTGATGTCATAATGATCAATCGACTAGCTTGGCCCCGGCTTATATAATGTACGGGAGGCCTAGGATAACAAGAGTCCTAGTTGGCTACGTTGGTGGAGAGGAGTCCGTGTCTTGATCACCAAGTCTCATAGAATCTTCCTCGTACAAATCATGGGCTGCCCGAAGTGGCACATTAGTGAACCGCCATGGGCGTCCCCGTCCCAACCAACCTGGTCAGGAGACAACATGGTGAGTACCCCCTAGTCCAGGACACCATCAGTAACCCCCTGAACTGGTCTTCAAGTTGGGGACACTCCTCGGTTCTTCCGAACTGTTCTTCATATTCGATCGCTGATGTCTACTACGCAACTTTATTCTTGTAGACACGTGTTGGGCCTCCAAGTGCAGAGTTTTGTAGGACAGTAGCAATTTTCCCACAAGTGGATGACCTAAGGTTTATCAATCCATGGGAGGTGTAGGATGAAGATGGTCTCTCTCAAGTAACCATGCAATCAAATACAAGAAATCCCTTCTGTCCCCAACACACCCAATACAATGGCAATTTGTATAGGTGCACTAATTCGGCGAAGAGATGGTGATAAAAGTGTAATATGGATGGTAGAAATATATTTTTATAATCTGCATAAATAAAAACAGCAAGGTAGCAAATAGTAAACGGGCACATCAACGGTATTGCAATGCTTAAAAATGAGGCCTAGGGTTCGTACTTTCGCTAGTGCAATCTCTCAATAGTGCTAATATAATTATATCACATAACCGTCCCTCAGTGTGCAACGAAGAATCACTCCAAAGTTCCTATATAGCGGAGAACATAAGAAGAAATCATTTGTAGGGTACGAAACCACCTCGAAGCTATTCTTTCCGATCGATCTATCCAAGAGTTCATACTAAAATAACACCAAATAATTTCAGATTCATAATACTCAACCCAACACAAAAAACCTCGAAGAGTGCCCCAAGATTTCTACCGGAGAAACAAAGACAAGAATGTGCATCAATCGCTATGCGTAGATTACCCCAATGTCACCTCGGGAATCCACAAGTTGAGTGCCAAAATATACATCAAGTGAATCAATATGATACCCCATTGTCACCATGGGTATTCATATGCAATACATATATCAAGTGCTCTCAAATCCATAAAAGTATTCAATCCGATAACAACAAAATCTCAAAGGGAAAAACTCAAATCATCACAACAAGATAGGGAGGGGAAAACACCATATGATCCGACTATATTAACAAAGCCCGCGATACATCAAGATCGTGACATCTCAATAACATGAGAGAGAGAGAGATTAAACACTTAGCTACTGGTACAAACCCTCAGCCCCGAGGGTGGACTACTCCATTCTCATCATGGTGGCCACGGGGATGAGGAAGATGGCCACCGGTGATAATATCCCCCTCCAGTAGGGTGCTGGAACGGGGTCTAGATTGGCTTTTCGTTGATACAGAGCCTTGCGGTGGTGGAACTTCTGATCTAGGGTTATTTCTAATGGTTTCTCTATTTATAGGATTTTTGGCATTGGTTTCAAGCTAAGATGGGCCTCGAGGTGAGCACAACCCACCAAGGCACGGACAAGGGCCCAGGCATGCCCGGTGTCTTGTGCCCTACTCCTTCACCTTTTGGTACTTCCATGAAGCTTCGGGGTTCTCTTTTGTTCCAAAAAAATGTCAAAAAGTTCCAGCTCATTTGGAGAACTTTCATTTCTGCACGAAAAACAACACCACAGTAGTTCTGCTGAAAACAACGTCAGCCTGGGTTAGTTCTATGGAAATCATACCTAAACCATACAAAATTGTTGTAAACATGGCATGAATACTTCATAAATTATAGATACGTTGGAGACGTATCAGCATCCCCAAGCTTAATTCCTACTCGTCCTCGAGTAGGTGAATGATAAAAGAAATAATTTATGAAGTGTGAATGCTAGTAGAGTGCATAAGTTTGATCAATGCTAATTTCAATCACTTTCCCTAGAATCATAACAACAAATCTTTCTCATAAAACTTACTATGATAAAGTAGCAATTTAAAACAGAATTTCTGTTGTGGAAAGCTACCTGTCATATTCATCATATAATCTTTCTTTTGTAGCATGGACATTTGGACTTTAATGATTCAAAGCAATAGTCTATAGTTTGACATGAGGACATCAATACTCAAGCATATCAACAAGCAACCATGTCTTTCAAAATATCAACACTAAAGAAAGTCATACCTATCCCATCATGCTCAATCATTGATCCATTCGCAAAACACACTTGCATATTAGCTACATCCAATGCTCAAATACGATCATAGTGCCCCTTAGTTGGTGCTTTATAAGAGAAGATGGAGACTCAAATATATTTTTTGCATAAAGTAAATAGATAGGCCCTTCGCAGAGGGAAGTAGGGATTTGTAGAGGTGCCAGAGCTCAAAGCTTAAATTAAGATATAAAAACATTTTGAGAGGCATACTTTTCCCACCAACGAAAATGACTTAGAGCTCCCAACACTTTCCATGCTAGATATATCATAGGCGGTCCCCAAATAGAAAATAAAGTTTATTCCTTTTTCAACCATACTTTCAGTTTCCATGGCTAACCGTATCCACGGGTGCCCTCCATACCAACACTTTCCAAGGAATTTATTATTTGACAACATAAAGTAAGTTCATTTTTCATTTCGGGACTGGGCATCCCTAATATCTTTGCCTTACTCTCGTGCAATGACAAGTGAATAAACACTCATTGTGATAATAAAACATCTAGCATGGAAAATATTGGCCACCCCTCACCGCCTCGTGAGCGGTACGAGCACACAAAAGAGAAATTTATTTTGAAAATTAGAGATGGCTCATACAAATTTGCTTAGAACGGCAAAATAATACCACACATAGGCAGGTATGGTGGACTCATGTGGCAAAACTGGTTTAAAGGGTTTTGGATGCACAAGTAGTGATCATACTTAGTGCAATGTGAAGGCTAGCAAAAGATTGAGAAGCGACCAACCAAGAAATGAATAATCTCATAAGCGAGCATTGAGCATAATTAACATCGAATAATGCACCACAAGTAGGATGTAATTTCATTGCATAACTATTGACTTTCGTGCTTGTATAGGGAATCACAAACCTTAACACCAATATTCTTATTAAAGCACAATTACTCATCAACATGACTCACATATCACATCATCATATCTCATAACTATTACAAGGAATCAAGTTTATTTTGTCCAATGATCTTCATGAAAGTTTTTATTATATCCTTCTTGGATATCCAACACTTTGGGACTAATTTTCATGTGTTGCTTTTGATAAGCTCAAACAAATATAAGTGAAGATCATGAGAATAATATTTATTTCTCTCAAATTAATTTAAGTGAAGCAAGAGAGAATTTCTTCAAAAATACTAAAGAACACCGTGCTCAAAAAGATATAAGTGAAACACTAGAGCAAAGGACAAGCTAATCCAAAAAGATATAAGTGAAGATTAAGCGAGTAGTTAAGTAAATAGATAGCTATGTGAGGACTCTCTCTTTTATTTAAAAACTTTAAGATCTAAGTATTTTATTAAAACATCAAGCAAAAGAAAATAAAATGACATTCCAAGAATAGCACGACTCATGTGAAGAAGAAAAAACTTAGGCTCAACCAATACTAACCGATAATCGTTGAAGAAGAAAGGTGGGATCCTACCGGGGCATCCCCAAGCTTAGATGCTTGAGACTTATTGGAATATTAACTTGGCATGCGTTGGGCATCCCCAATCTTGAGCTCTTGTGTCTTCTTCATTCCTCTCATATCATGGTTTTCCTAAATCTCAAAAACTCCATCCACACAAAACTCAACAAGAATTCGTGAGATAAGTTAGTAAAAATCAATGCAAAAACCTTATCATTCTCTACTATAGAAAATCACTAAAATTATTATTCAACATTGCATACTAAATGCCTCTACATATTTAATACTCCTATCCTTGAATAGAATCATTAAACAAGCAAATATATGCAAACAATGTAAACATAACAGCAATATGCCAAAACTGTACAATCTGTAAAGAATGCAAGATTCATCATACTTCCCTAACTCTAAAAATACTGAAAATTTACAACACTGTATAAAATTAATCAGAACATATTTTGCAAAAAGTATCAACATTTTATCACATTCTGAATTTTCTAGGTAATTTTTGCAACAGCGATAAACTTTCTGTTTTGAAACAGCAACAAGTATACTTGCAAAATTGCAATGCTTAAAAATGAGGCCTAGGGTCCGTACTTTTGCTAGTGCAATCTCTCAACATTACTAATATAATTGGATCATATAACCATCCCTCAACATGCAATGAAGAATCACTCTAAAGTTCCTATCTAGCGGAGAACATAAGAAGAAATCATTTGTAGGGTACAAAACCACGTGGAACCTATTATTTCTGATCGATCTATCCAAGAGTTCGTACTAACATAATACCAAATAATTTCAGATTCATAATACTCAATCTAACACAAAGAACCTCAAAGAGTGCCCCAAGATTTCTACCAGAGAAACAAAGACAAGAACATGCATCAACCCCTATGCGTAGATTACCCCAATGTCACCTCGGGAATCCGCGAGTTGAGTGCCAAAACATACAACATGTGAATCAATATGATACCCCATTGTCACCACGAGTATTCATATGCAAGACATATATCATGTGCTCTCAAATCCATAAAAGTATTCAATCCGATAATAACGAAATCTCAAAGGAAAAAACTCAATTAATCACAACAAGATAGAGAGGGGAAAACACCATATGGTCCGACTATATTAACAAAGCCCGCGATACATCAAGATCATGACATCTCGAGAACACGAGAGAGAGAGAGAGATTAAACACATAGCTACTGGTACAAACCCTCATCCCTGAGGGTGGACTACTCCCTTCATATTGTGGTGGCTGCCGGGATGATGAAGATGGCCACCGGTGATGATTTCCCCCTCCGGCAGGGTGCCAAAACGGGGGCTAGATTGGTTTTCGGTGGCTACAGAGCCTTGCAACGGCGGAACTTCTAATCTAGGGTTATTTCCGATGGTTTCTCTATTTATTGGATTTTTTGGCGTTGGTTTCACGCTAAGATGGGCCTCAAGGTGAGCACAACCCACCGGGGCATGGACAAGGGCCCAGGAGTGCCCGGTGTCTTGTGCCCTACTTCTTCACCTTCTGGTCCATCCATGAAGCTTCAGGGGTCTCATTTGTTCCAAAAAAATCGTCAAAAAGTTTCAGCTCATTTGGAGAACTTTAGTTTCTGCACAAAAAACAACACCATGATATTTCTACTAAAAACAGCGTCAGTCCGGGTTAGTTCCATGGAAATCATACCAAAACCATATAAAATTGTTGTAAACATTGCATGAATACTTCAAAAATTATAGATACGTTGGAGACGTATGAGTCGCCAGTCTTGAAAACTAGTTCAACAAATCTTCCCATCTTCGATCTTGAGGATCTGAAGAGTTTTCACGTTGGGTATTTAAGGAGCCCCTTTATGTTCTCGACCTCTATCAATGCCTTGTTATTTTTACGCCACACCTCAGGTTCGAAGTTTTTCCTGTGTGGTGGTGTCTTCTTGCATTCAAGCTCCAACATCGGTCTACATCCGAGGTGTCATAGATTACTAAAGGAAATATGCCCTAGAGGCAATAATAAAGTTGTTATTTTATATTTCCTTATATCATGATAAATGTTTATTATTCATGCTAGAATTGTATTAAAACTTGATACATGTGTGGATACATAGAAAAAACACTGTGTCCCTGGTAAGCCTCTACTAGATTAGCTCGTTAATCAATGATGGTTAAGTTTCCTAACCATAGACATGTCTTATCATTTGATGAACGGGATCACATCATTCGGTGAATGATGTGATGGACTAGACCCATCCGTTAGCTTAGCATAATGATCGTTCAGTTTTATTGCTATTGCTTTCTTCATGTCAAATACATATTCCTTCGACTATGAGATTGTGAACTCCCGTATACCGGAGGAGTGCCTTGTGTGCTATCAAACATCACAACATAACTGGATGATCATAAAGATGTTGTATAGGTATCTCCAAAGGTGTTTGTTGAGTTGGCATAGATCAAGATTAGGACTTGCCACTCCGAGTATCGGAGAGGTATCTCTCGGCCCTCTCGGTAATACACATCATAAGCTTGCAAGCAAACGACTAAGGAGTTAGTCATGAGGTGATGTAGTACGGAACGAGTAAAGAGACTTGCCGGTAACGAGATTGAACTAGGTATGAAGATACAGACGGTTGAATCTCGGGCAAGTAACATATTGATGGACAAAGGGAATTACGTATATTGTCATAATGGTTCGACCGATAAAGATGTTCGTAGAATATGTAGGAGCCAATATGATCATCTAGGTTCTTGTATTGGTTATTGACTAGAGAGGTGTATCAGTCATGTATACATAGTTCTCGAACCCATAGGGTCCGCACGCTTAATGTTCATTGGCGATATAGTATTATATGAGTTATGTGATTTGGTGACCGAATGTTGTTCGAAGTCCCAGATGAGATCACGGACATGACGAGGAGTTTCGAAATGGTCGAGAGGTAAATATTGATATATAGGACGATGGTATTCGGGCACCGGAAGTGTTTGGGAGGGTACCGGGTACTTATCGGGTCACCGGAAAGGAGTTTCGGGCACCCCCGGCAAAGATATGGGCCTTATGGGCCAAGTGAGGGAACACAGCAGCCCTTGTGCGCCCCTACAGAGGCCAGCCCTATGAGGAGAAGGAAAGAGGGGAGGGCAAGGAAAGTGTTGATTAGGATTCCTACTTCCTTACCTCGCCCTCCTCTTTCCTCCCCCCTCGATTATATATGGCAGGGGGCGCGTGCTGCTTGGGAGGGACTCCAAGTAGGATTACTCCTACTTGGGTGCCTCCTATGGATGCTCCTCCCTCCCCCACCTATATATAAGGAGGGGGCCGCCTAGCAAACACCAACAATTGTTAGCCGTGTGCGGCACCCCCCTCCACAGTTTACGCCTCCGGTCATATCTTCGTAGTGCTTAGGCGAAGCCCTGCGCGGATCACTTCACCATCACCATCACCATGCCGTCGTGCTGATCGAACTCATCTACTTCCTCGACACTTTTCTGGATCAAGAGTTCGAGGGACGTCATCGAGCTGAACGTGTGCAGAACTCGGAGGTGCCATACGTTCGGTACTTGATCAGTCGAAACGAGAAGAAGTTCGACCACATCAACCGCATTGTCAAACACTTCCGCTTTTGGTCTACGGGGGTACGTAGACACACTCCCCTCCCCTCGTTTCTATGCATCTCCTTGATAGATCTTGCATGAGCATAGGAATTTTTTTGAAATTGCATGCTACGTTCCCCAACAATTATCTTGGTCTTGAAAAAGTTGAAGGAGTTCAACCAAGCTTAATGCTAGAAACGTCCTATATGGATCTAGGCACTTGCATCCGAGCACCACCCAGGACATGGGATGATTTTTTGTGGAATTTGTTTCTAATTGATGCAATTAATTTGCCGATGAGATGTATAGCCAGTAGCCCTCAAGGTATGTGTCGGCCTAAAACCAGAGATGCACCTGAAGGAAAAATAATAAAATAAAACCGTTGGTCCCAATAGCCCTTGAGACTCAAGTCTATTCACGAAATCGTCCTGAGGATCGATTCCTTGCTCGGCAGGATACTTAGGAATGGAAACACGGTGCAAAATGGCTCCTGAGACTCAGGTTGGGTGCGGCCGACCAACCTAAGTATCATAATCTCCTCGGGAACTATGTTGCACTTTGAATATTACTACATTGAATAAACAATGCAGTAGCCCCCGAGACTTGGGTTGGGCACATGGCCGACCCTAGGATTGTATCTCCTCGGGAACTTGTTCAACTGTTATGTGCGTTTTGGCAACGCTAAGATGTAGCTCGGCAGGAAAGCTGAACTGCGGGTCGGAAAGATTTCTCAAGCAAAACCATCATGCAGAACCCCTCGATCAAGAGGATGCCCCGTCTCCTAAAAGGAAAGCATAAATAGGTTAAAAGTGTTATAAGCTTGAAAACCAAAAAACTTATGGAAAAACTTTACGTCCGAAGTAAATCAACTTTTTGTTGCCAATTCAAAAATTGGTCTTAAAACTAGTTTGTGCTTCTGTCGTGCTTTAACATGATACATTCGATCTCCATACGTCAAGCAGGTCAGCCTTCAGCTTCAACCTACTTTCCTGAAGGCGGAGTTCTTCTCATTATGCCAGTTTAGAAAACTAAACTCGAGTGGCTTTAGAGAGCAATCAGGCTATCCGGCTATTAACCACACAATCGAGTCGAGAAAAGGAGTGGTAGAAAAAGACTTTGCAACGACTTAGAAGAAAATAATTTTTATAAAATGACTCATATAAATTTAAGAGCCCCCAGTTAACATGGGTAAAAGTAGTGTTTTAAACAAACAAAGTTTTCGACAAACAACTTTTTTGTTTAACACGAAATATAACGCTTGGTTAAACCTAGCAAAAATTAAAGGATTGGAGGAAATTTCAGCATGAAAGTGACTTAGCCGGTTAATGTGCTCGGTTTTGATGACAAGGTCTAGGATTGTGGCAGGACGAAGGCATAGTTCTCGGCCTAGCCGGGGTCCTAGCCCCCAAGCCCGAGGTGACCGAGCGAGTAGCTCAGCTCGACAAAGTGGCACTATAGTACGGTTGATGCGGCGAGGCGAAGCCCCAGGTCTAGCTAACGTGACCAATCTGGTCCATTGGTGACACCAAAGTCACTGAAGTATGTTGATGAAGAGATAGCGAAGCCTCTGATCCAGCCGAGGTGACGGCGCAGGTCGGTAAGGTGACGTTGCAGCCGCCATGTCGAACAGGTCAGCGTGGTGGACAACTGTCAGATTCGGGGATTAGAAGACCCTTGAGAGGTTCAAACACTGGGGTGCGTGCGAAGAACTCCCTCTTCCCAACCTGCCAGCTCAATGATTCCACAGCCTAGCTCGACGAACCTAAGGGACAAGAGACACAACAGTTTATCCTGGTTCGGGCCACCTTGCGGTGTAATACCCTACTCCAGCTTTGTGGTGGATTGCCTCGAAGGGCTGGGGATGAACTAGTACAGTGGATGAACAGCCTCAGGAGGAGAGGTGCTCTTATGCTCGATGAACTGGTGAGGTGGTTCGAGTGGAATGTGTTTCCCTCTCTATGGTGGTGGCTAGGTCCTATTTGTAGTGGCCTCGGTCCTCTTCCCGAATGTACGCGGGAAGGGATCCCACAACGGCCAAATTTGAAGGGAGACAACTAGTACATGCTATCCTGACAAAATTAGTCTTCGCCTGTAAAAGGCTCTGGTGGTGACGCTGCAGTGGGCTCCGCAATAACCTCCAAATTGTCGTCCTGGCGGTCTTGGTCTCGTTGCATCGATATGGAAACCTTTACTTGATTCCTCGGGACTCCGCGCCTACACTTGCCTCCTTGGCACCAAAGGGAAGACTGGTACACTGCGCCCGCTGGTACCCGCCTGGCCTTGGTCGTCATGCCTCACATCATGTGAACCTCGCGAGGTGCACCTTGCATTGATATCTCCGCTCCTCGGGAGCCAGCCTAGTGAGGCCGCCCCCATTGAGGTCGTGGTGTCGTCCGCCTCGCGAGGCTTGACCCCTCGCGAGGGTCTTGGGTTGTTATTACTGAAACTGGGCCATACCGGGCCGTCAATGGAGCCACACCGTGGGCCGTAGGCAGGCAAGTCTGGGTACCCCTATTCCGAGGACGCCGACAGTAGCCCCCGGGCCCAAGGCGCGCTCAAACTTGGCTTCGAGGCAAAGCTAAAGGGAAAGTGCGGAGCGTCGCGGGCCCCATCCGCCTGCGGCCTTGGTCGACGCGTGGCGATTGATGGGATGTGGGCACCTCCGCTTCCTCACGCTACCTCAGCAAGCATTCGACTTGACGAGACTCTGCCGCTTGCAGAGGAAAACCATCTTTAGGTGCGATCATGGAGGCCGATGGTTGGCCTCCTCCTGGCTATAAATGAGGGGAGGGACAGAGCCTCCTTGCTCATCTCTGTCTTCTCACAGTCCGCTTCTTCTTCTTCTTCTTCTTCTTCTTCTTCCTGGTCTCTCCATCTTGCTGGCTTGTCGTAGCACCCATGGTGCCGATGAGGAATCTCTTCGCTGCTGAGAAAAGGAAGGCCCCCAAGAGGGACCCAGCTCACCGCCGCCTAAGAGGGGGCGAGGCCACCCCGCAAACATGTCGTGACCCCTGTGGTGGTACTTCAGGGGCGAGGGGGTGCCTCGGCCGGTCGTGTAGGCGCTTCTTCTCATGGTGGGTGCCGTCGGGGGTGAGGCAGCCCTTACGAGGAGGGGAGGCGTGCCATGGTCGCCCGACCTCCCCGGTCGCGCTTCCACTTAGCAGAGGTGCTCTCGGAGTTCATCGTGTGGTCGGAGAGGCCAGCCGGCACCTGGCTCCAGCTTCTGTGCTCCCTCGCCGGCGAGCTGCTAGCCATGGGTCTTGACGGCCTCTGGCTGCAGGCCGACGGCTGCTACAGCAAGGCCTCATGGGTTGCGATCGAGATCTCCGCCACGGGCAATGTGGTCCTGACTCGCGGCTGACAGACGTTCGCCCGCACGCGCGGCCTGAGCGGGAGGTGCACCCTCCACTTCAAGTAAGATGGCGTCGCGACCCTCTTTGTGAGGGTGTTCGGGGAAGATGGTCACCGTGCTGGGTGCTACCCCGACAGCGGCGGCGACGACGAACTCGGCCTTGACGACGAAAGTGACGACGCTGAGGGCTAGCTCGCCCTTGGCGACGGCCGCGGTTCATCCAGCGGCGGCAGCTCCTTCTCTAGCGAGAGCACCAGCAGTGGTGTCTATGACCAGCCAGCATGCCGCCAGGCTCGTTTGAAGGATGGTGGCGGGTCGTCTCGTCACCATGCTTCGGTGAAGCTTGAGGAAGGCTCAGACTGAGCTGTGTCCGGGAGGCCCTTGGAACCAGGCCTCATGAGCTGCTGCGGTCGCTCGGTTCACTTTTGTTTAACCTTTCCTTTCTTAGCGCATTTGAAAAACAAAGCAGAGGGCCATGCAGAGGCGTGTAATGAACCATGTCATTTATGCTTCTATGCTATGTTTGTTGTTCCGATGTTATGCTGCGGTGTTCTTGCTTCAAATGGGTAGGGTAGGATGAACTTAGCTTGATATACATGTGGTATTCTTCCGTCTCGTGATGGCACGTCCTCCATCATCTCGTGAGGTCCCCTTACCGCTGGCTTAGGGGTTGCTGGCCTCAGGAGGCATCGTGCAGGTGCAAAATCGTTAGAAAATTTTGTCGGGTGTCGTGTTCTCCCTTTCATGAGTCCTTAGGCGCGAGCTAGTCGCGGCTTAGTGCATCGTGTCGCAGTACCCGGGGGGCACGGACTTAAGGAGATGCGCCAACCACAAGCTAGGTCGAGAGCATCTTGCGAGGATAGAAAAAGCCAATACCCTGGGCGACAGGGCTGCGGCGAAGTATGTTTGTGGCGCGGGACGGGCCCAACATGCACGCACATACCTGCCCAGCCCCCGCACACGAGATGCATGAGGAAGAGCGGCAGGCAACTGCAGCCCCTCCTGGGTCGTGACCGGCGGTCAAGAGAAAAGGTGAGAGGGAAATCCAACTTGGCAATCCAAAATGCGAGAACTCCAAATTCCACTAAGAAATTGCAAACCAACTACAGAAATCAAGCAAATGAACAGCCGCGTCCGGCACCTAGTCTAGTCTTCTCACCAGCGCGGAGCTAAGTGCTGCCACTAGGACATGGGAGGGAGCCCCCGAGGCCCGAAGGCGGCTCTCCGGAGACTCTGGGGCATGTACACCCCCACTCATTATTACGTGAGAGTGTCACGAGCGGAGACCTTCACAGGCACTGGGCCTTGCTTCATGGGTAGAACTTCTGGAGGTGCTGGATGTTCTAGGCATTCTGGATGGGGATCCCATCCTGCATCTCCAAGTGAATAGTGTCAGGCCTAGAGACGCGGGCGACCCAAAATGGGTCCTCCTACATGGGTGAAAGCATATGCAACCCTTTCCTGGAGAGCACCCGCCATAGGATGAGATCACCCACCTCGAGCGTCCTGGAGCGGACACTGCGGCAATGATACCGCCGCAGCGCCTACTGGTACCTTGCCGCTCAGAGCGAGGCTTGACGGCGGCATTCCTCCCCCCAGCATGAGGTCCATCCCCCGTGTGGCATCCTGGTGTGCCTCGTCAAACGCCAAGACCCACGTGGAGCAATGCCTGACCTCATGTGGGAGAACCGCTTCAGCTTCGTAGATGAGGAAGAATGGACTTTCGCCAGTCGGCTTGGTCGCGGTGGTGCGGACGGACCACAAGACATACTAGAGCTCATCGAGCCAGCCCCTGCCGCATGCCTCGAGCTTCTTCTTGAAGGTTCTTATCTTGAGGCCTCTCAGGACCTCCGCGTTGGCGTGCTCAGCTTGGCCGTTGAGGGAGTCTTGGATTAGGGGGTCCTCGGACAGCTGGACTATATCCTTTGGCCGGACTGTTGGATTATGAAGATACAAGTTTGAAGACTTCGTCCTGTGTCCGGGTGGGACTCTCCATTGGGTGGAAGGCAAGCTTTGAAATTTAGATATGTGGATCTCCTCCCTTGTAACCAACTCTATGTAACCCTAGCCCCCTCCGGTGTCTATATAAACCGGAGGGTTTAGTCCGTAGGACAACAACAACCATAATCATAGGCTAGCTTTTAGGGTTTAGCATCTACGATCTCGTGGTAGATCAACTCTTGTAATATTCATATCATCAAGATCAATCAAGCAGGAAGTAGGGTATTACCTCCATCGAGAGGGTGCAAACCTGGGTAAACATTGTGTCCCCCGCCTCCTGTTACCATCCGCCTTAGACACATAGTTTGGGGCCCCCTACCCGAGATCTGCCGGTTTTGACATCGACATTGGTGCTTTCATTAAGAGTTCCACTGTGCTGTCACCATAAGGCTTGATGGCTCCTTCGGTCATCCACAAGGATGCGATCCAGGGTGAGGTTTTTCTCCCCAGACAGATCTTCGTATTCGGCGGCTTCGTAGTGCGGGCCAAGTCGCTTGACCATATGGAGCAGATCGAGAGCTACGCCCCTGGCCATCAGGTCAGGTTTGGAAGCTTGAACTATACTGACGACATCCGTGGAGACTTGATCTTCGACGGATTCGAGCCCATGTCAGGTGCGCCGCACAATCGCGACGAGCATGACTTAGCTCTGCTACCGGACGGTGTTCGGGAGATCACACCTGTGGCTACTCCGGCCCTCAATCCAGAGCAGATTGTGCCGTCCGAGGACGGGTGGATGGACCGCGCCACGGAGGCCGCACACCCAGCGGCGATAGAGCCAAATACTGACTTCACCTCCTATGAGACATGTGTTGCCGGACCCTTGGATTCGTCCCCAGCCACAGGCTTCGAACCGCCTATGTCCATGCCTATCGAATCTGATTGGGCATCGCTCATGGAGTTTACCTCCGCGGACATCTTTCAACACTCGCCCTTGGGCGACGTGCTAAATTCATTGAGGTCTCTCTCCTTGTCAGGAGCCCCTTGGCCGAACTATGTCCTGCTTGAGTGGGAAGCAGACGACGAAGAAATTCATTCCCCACCCACCACCCACTTAATAGCCACTGTCGGTGACTTAACCGACATGCTTGATTTCGGCTCCGAAGACATCGACAGTATGGACGACGATGCAGGAGAAGAACAGGGACCACCGCCCATAGGGCGCTGGAGAGCCTCCTCATCATATGATATATACATGGTGGACACCCCCAAAGAAAGCGATGGCAATAAGGCTATGGAGGATAATCCCCTTGGGAAGCAATCTAAGCACCGGCGTCATCAGCGCCGCTCTAAGCCCCGCCATAGCAAAAGCAGTGATACCGGCACAAGAGACAATAACGCTGTGGACAGTGCCGAAGACGAAGACAATCCCCTCCAGCCAAGCTTCGAGAGGGAGGATGGGCAAGCTAGCCCTAAGGAACATGCGGCAGACGGAGAATCAGAGGATGACAATTACATGCCCCTATCCGATGAGAAGGTGAGCCTCGACGACGAAGAATTTATCGTGCTTGAGGATCCCGTCAAGTAGGAGCGCTTCAAGCGCCGGCTTATAGCCACAGCAAAAAGCCTGAAGAAAAAGCAACAACAGCTTCAAGCTGATCAAGATCTGCTAGCAGATAGATGGACCTAGGTGCTGGCAGCCGAGGAATACGAACTCGAGCACCCAACCAAAAGTTACCCAAAGCGCAGGTTGCAACCCCAACTCGAGGAGGAAGCATTAAAGCCTACACTACCAGCATATGATGTGGCTGACCGGCCACCTCGTGGCCAAGACAAAGCGGCCTATCAGCATGGAGTCCAGCCCGCACCCCGTCGCCAGTCAAACAAAAACACCAAGGCTCGGGGCAACACGCAGGACCTGCGAAACGTATTGGAATACAAAGAAGGACATACAAGATCGATCTATGGATCACGGGGGCGTGCCCCAACGCGTGACGACAACCGTCACGCCGGATATACAAAAAGAAAATCTGGCCAGGCCGAATATAGCAAACAAGACTCGTATGAACTGCGTCGTGATATAGCCTGGCACAGAGGCGCCGCACACCCCCTATGCTTCACTGATGAAGTAATGGATCACGAATTCCCAGAAGGTTTTAAACCCGTCAATATTGAATCATATGATGGCACAACAGACCCCGCGGTATGGATCGAAGATTTCCTCCTCCACATCCACATGGCCCGCGGTGACGATCTACATGCCATCAAGTACCTCCCATTAAAACTCAAAGGACCTTCTCGGAATTGGCTCAATAGCTTGCCGGCAAACTCCATTGGCAGTTGGGAGAATTTGGAGGATGCATTCATAAACAACTTCCAGGGAACTTATGTGCGACCACCGGATGCCGATGACTTGAGTCACATAACCCAACAGCCAGGGGAATCAGCCGGAAATTATGGACTCGGTTCCTAACCAAAAAGAACCAAATCGTCTACTATGCGGATGCCGAGGCCTTAGCGGCATTTAAGCATAACATCCGCGATGAGTGGCTCGCCCGGCACCTCGGTCAAGAAAAGCCGAAGTCCATGGTAGCCCTCACGACACTCATGACTCGCTTTTGTGCGGGCAAGGATAGCTGGCTGGCTTGCAGCAACAACACAAGAAACCCTAGCAATTCAGATTCCAAAGAGAGCAATGGCAGGCCAAGTCACAACACACACAAACGCCGTAACAACAGCGACAACGCCGAAGACACGGCGGTTAATGCCGCATTCAGTGGCTCTAAATCCGGTCAGTGGAAAAAGCCGTTCAAAAGAAGCAATATGGGCCTGTCCAGCTTGGACCGCATACTCGATCATTCGTTTCAAATTCACGGCACCCCCGATAAACCAGCCAACCACACCAACAGAGAATGTTGGGTGTTCAAACAGGCCGGCAAGTTGAATGCCAAAAACAAGGAAAAGAGGCTACATAGCGACGACGAGGAGGAGCCCCAGCCGCCGAACACAGGAGGACAGAAGAAATTTCCTCCCCAAGTGAAAACGATAAACATGATATACGCAACCCATATTCCCAAGCGGGAACGAAAGCATGCACTGAGAGTCATCTATGCGATGGAGCCAGTCGCCCCAAAGTTTAACCCATGGTCTTCTTGTCCGATCACCTTCGATCGCAGGGACCACCCCACCAGTATCCGTCATGGAGGTTCTGCCGCATTAGTCCTTGACCACATCATTTGACGGATTTCACCTCACTCGAGTCCTTATGGACGGTAGCAGCAGCCCGAACTTGCTTTAGGGTTTAGGGTTTAGGATACAGTGCGCAAAATGGGTATAGACCCCTCGAGGATCAAACCCACCAAAACCACCTTTAAAGGTGTCATCCTAGGTGTAGAGGCCTATTGCACGGGCTCAATAACACTGGAAGTAGTCTTCGGATCTCCAGACAACTTCCGAAGCGAGGAGTTAATCTTCGATATCGTCCCCTTCCGCAGTGGCTATCATGCATTGCTCAGACGAACCGCATTTGCCATATTCAATGCGGTACCGCATTATGCATACCTCAAGCTCCAAATGCCAGGACCTCACGGGGTTATAACAGTTAATGGAAACACAGAACGCTCGCTCCGCACGGAGGAGCACATTGCGGCCCTCGCAGCAGAAGCGCAAAGCAGCCTCATGAGGCAAACTGCCAATTCGGCAAAAAAGACCTCAGACACCTTTAAGCGAGCCCGGAGTACCCTGCAAGAGGATCGCCAGGCACGTTTAGAGCTCGCCTAGCAATTCAGCCTCCGTCCTAGTCCCAGTAAACCGAAAAATTTTGCACCGCGCATACATAAATATGCACTCAAGATACCATGGGCATAGGCGGAGGCACGACAATGGCACGGCCCACAATGCGGCTTAACCGCTTCAGAACCCATATACCTTTAACATTTTCTTCCTTTCAGGCCCCTATTCTCTGAAGGGCCACTCCGATAGTCTGATTATCGGACCCGTCATGGGATGGAAACACCAAGGAAGCATGAAGCTTTGACATACAAGGGAATCCTCAGGTGGTCTCTGATAACGATCGATATACCTATTTTGCATAACCACACGCAGCTTGACCTTGGATAGGACATGTCAAATAGTCCTATTTTTTACTTATTGCACTACATGTATGCATACGCTTTGACGTATCATTTAAATAACAATGTACATCATCAACTCATTATTGCATTCCTTTATCTTTTTTTCCTGTGTGCTTATTTACAAAAAATCGCACATGTACATTCTCATACGACCAGTGCGCCAGAGGCTTCAGTGTACCCCATAACATGGCATGAAAAGTCTGAACACTTTCGACAGTGTGGCACCCCGGACTTATAGCATTATATGCATCAGCTCTGAATCATGTCTTGGGTCAATAGTTGGGTTTGCCCGGCTCCCATGTTTTGGTACCTTACTTCCGCTATATCGGCTAAGGTAGCACTGGGAGAACTACTGTGATTGTGTCCCGGTTCTTCCGGACGAGCACGTTAGTAGAGAAAGCCGAAAACTGACTATCATGATGCGGGGAGAGTTGGTCGCTGTTCGAGAGGTCTCAAATCCTTAAAGATTTTTTCCGCTTCGGGCGAGGAGTCGGCCTTGTCCGATTTAGGCATACATAGGGGCCCAAGTTCGGCCTTCCAAATACTAGGGTCTTCGCCAGAATTTAAAATTGTATACTTGTATGGCTAAGTGAGAGTGATAAAGCTTTATAGTCCGATTGCCCGGTTCGTTGTGCTGAACACCTCCTTCGGAGGACCCAAAACTGGGATAAAGAGTGATCAGGTTTATCTCGAACACCTCAGTACTAGTTACATGGGGCAGAAGCCGATGACTGGCCAACTCTCAAATTTTATAAACGGCCGCACAGAAGGTAATATTTTAAATTAACAAGTGTTACATAGCACACATGAACTCGTTTCATATTACAGGATCACATGAGTACATTCATTCAAATATTACATCCTTAGCACATTCCTCTGCCACAAGGAGAGCACCCTTCAGGACACTGTCATAATACTTTTTGGGGTGGCGATGCTCCTTGCCCTCCAGCGGCCCCTCCTTCACCAGCTTTTTGGCGTCCATCTTCGCCCAGTGCACTTTCGCCCGGGCAAAAGCCCTGCGCGCACCCTCAATGTAGACGGACCACTTTATGACTTCAAACTATGGGCATGTGTTCACAAGCCGCCTTACCAGGCCGAAATAGCTGCCAGGCAGGGGCTCGCAAGGCCACATCCGGACTATGAGGTCCTTCATGGCCAGTTTGGCCGCCTTATGAAGCTCGACCAGTTGCTTCAACTGGTCGCTCAAGGGCATCAGATGTGCGGTACCAGTATACTGAGACCAGAACAACATCTCCGTCTAGCTCCCTTCCTCGGCCCGGTAGAACTCCACGGCATCCAACACACTGCTAGGTAGATCTGCGAACGCTCCTGGAGATCTCTGAATTCGGGTAAGTAAAAGGAAAGTTTCCTTCACATGCTTGCTTTGAATAGTGAATGCCGTACCCGCCGCTATCTTCCTGACCGCCTCAATTTCCTGGAGGGCCTTTGAGGATTCGGCCTTGGCATTTTGTGCGTTCTCGAGGGCCTTCACAAGCTCGGACCATTGCGTCCTAGAGTCACGCTCCAAGGACTCGTACTTCTTGACAAACTCCTAGAGATCTTGCTGAACCTCGCCGACTCAGGCCTCTTGCTTCTCACGCTCGGCGCGCTCCTTGGCTGCTTTGCCTTTAGCCTCGGACAGCGCCTTCTTGAGGGTCGCCACTTCGGTCGTGGCCCCTAGCAAAATTCATGACGATCCTATGATCTAACAACCAGTTTCCTTTTTCTTTATCAATAAACAGACGAGGTATCACTTACCTTTCTTCTCTTCGAGCTGCCTCTTGGTAAGGCCGAGCTCTTCCTCGGACCGCTCAAGGTCCTGCTTCAGTGCGGAGACCTCCGCCGTGTGAGCGGTAGCGGCTAGCAGTGAAGCCTGCTTATTCACATAGACATATTCTGATTAGACTCCTGTGATTATTATTTGATCCTCCGTTCGGCCTTTCTTCCGAACACCAAATAGAGCATTAGGGGCTACTATATATGCTGTAACATTTTCTCATAATTTGATTACTTACCTCGAAGCCTGTTAGGAGCCTGGAACAGGCTTCAGTCAGTCCACTTTTGGTGGACTGAACCTTCTTGACCACCGCACTCATGATAGTGCAGTGCTCTTCATTAATGGAAGCACCGCGAAGCGCTTCCAGCAAATTGTCCGATGCCCTTGGATGGACAGAGGCCATCGGCATAAAAGGTGTGTCCCCCTTAGACTTGCTGCCCCGGCATTAGAGACCATGGGAGTCTTGCCCCTCGTGCGCCCAGCGTCTGGAATGTTGCCTTGGGGCACTTCCGAAACTGTCTCCGCTTGGTCCAGTACCCTTTGAGACAACACCTCGATGTCGTCCGTAGGGCAGGGGGAGGAGGTGGTCGGGAGTGAATCGCTGTTCATCTCCGATGGGCCCAAAGACTCATCCAAAGAGGATACGTCGATACGGGCTTTGGATGGGCTGCATGATCATGTTTGGTATGATAAGAAGTAATAAAATAAAACATACCAAGAACTATTATGGTATTCGGATACTTATGACTTTGCCAGGGGCTTATCCCTGGGTAACCACTCCTCGTCGCTAAAAGCGGCCGCCGTGGAGCAGTTCAGAAGGAGAGTCCTTTCCTTCTTGAAACCTTCGGCTTCCCCTGGCGGGGCGGCCTTCCTTTTCTTGTCTCGCCCGGCTGGGGGGGTGAACTTTCCTCTTCCTCCTCCTCGTTTTCGTGGGAGGAGGGCGCCTCGGTGTTATCGGACGATGAGTCCGATATGACCTTGCGTCGGAGACCTTTCCTGGTCCTCATGGCCTTCTTCTTGGCCTTCTTCTCCGGTGCCTCATAGGGCGCCGAAACCAGCATCTCCATTAAGAGAGCCCTTGCTAGATCCTCGGGCAGTGGGGCCGGACAATCGATCTGCTCCGCTGTTGCGACCCATTCCTGTTAAATGGCGTGGAGGCTTAGATCACCCACATGATTATACTAGGGAAAGAAACATCTTATGAGATATAAGGAGCTTACCGGATTGGCAGGGCGCTTTGCGCTGAGTCCGCGATCCTTGGTAAGGGGAGGAGGTACCTAGGCGGACTTGAACAGCACCCTCCAGATGTCCTGGTGTGTCGTGTCGAAGAGCTCTCGCAGCGTCTAGTGCTTAGCCGGGTCGAACTCCCACATATTGAATGCCCGTCTTTGACACGGGAGGATCCGGCGGAAGAGCATGACCTGGACCACGTTGACAAGCTTGATTTTCTTGCTTATCATGTTTTTAACATAGTTCTGGAGTCTGGTCAGCTCCACCGATGAACCCCAGGATAGGCCCTTCTCTTTCCAAGAGGTGAGCCGCGTGGGGATGCCAGATCGAAATTCGGGGGCCGCCACCCAGTTGGTGTCACGCGGCTCGGTGATGTAGAACCACCCCAATTGCCACCCGTTCACTGTCTCCACATAGGACCCTTCGAGCATGGTGACGTTGGGCATTTTTCCCACCATGGCGCCTCCGCACTCCGCTTTCTGGCCGATCACCACCTTCGGTTTAACATTGAAGGTCTTCAGCCACAGACCGAAGTGGGGCTTGATGCAGAGGAAGGCCTCGCACACGATGATAAACGCCGAGATGTTGAGGATGAAATTGGGGGCCAGATCATGGAAGTCCAGCCCGTAGAAGAACATGAGCCCGTGAACAAATGGGTGGAGGGGAAATCCCAGCCCGCGGACGAAATGGATAAGGAATACTACCCTTCCGTGGGGTTCGGGGGTAGGGACGATCTGCCCCGCGTCTGGGAGCCCGTGCGCGATATCTGCGGCCAGGTATCTGGCTTCCCGGAGCTTCGTAATGTTCTCCTCCGTAACAGAGGAGACCATCCACTTGCCTCCTGCTCCGGACATGTTTGGAGTGGTTTTACAGAGAAAATGCAAACTTGGGCGCTGGAGCTCGAATGCGCGAGAATGGATGGGCAGGGAAGTAGAAGGCATGGGTGAAAAGGAGGAGTCCTTGTCCCTTTATAAGGGCGGAAGAAACTGTGCGCCTCCCCACCTGCCTGGTAAACTAGCTTATTCCCCAAGCACCGTGATTGATGGCGCGGTTGGGTTACCCACACTCGTATTGATGAGAATCCAGTGATAAGGGGACACGATCTCTGCTTCGACAAGACGTGCCAAGAAAACCACCTCGCAGTATGTGCAGTAGCTGGTTGAGAAAAATGGTTCGAATAATGACCGAGCCATAGCGTGATGTCACGTTATGAAAAGTTGTCAGCAGATTAGATTTATGGAAATATTTTACTCTCTACGGTGGTATGTGGAATTTGTTTTGTAGAGCCGGACACTATCCTTGTGTTCGAAATCTTCTATGGAGTATTCAGAGGAAGAACCCACCTTGCAATGCCGAAGACAATCTGTGCGCCGGACTGAAGCCTGGTTCAAGGGATACTGAGGGAGTCCTGAATTAGGGGGTCCTCGGACAGCCGGACTATATCCTTTGGCTGGATTGTTGGATTATGAAGCTACAATATTGAAGACTTCCCGTGTCCGGGTGGGACTCTCCTTTGAGTGGAAGCCAAGCTTGGCAATTCGGATATGTAGATCTCCTCCCTTGTAACCAACTATGTGTAACCCTAGCCCCCTCCCATGTCTATATAAACCGGAGGGTTTATTCCGTAGGACAACAATCATAATCATAGGCTAGCTTTTAGGGTTTAGCCTCTACGATCTCGTGGTAGATCAACTCTTGTAATACTCATATCATCAAGATCAATCAAGCAGGAAGTAGGGTATTACCTCCATCAAGAGGGCCCGAACCTCGGTAAACATTGTGTCCCCCGCCTCCTGTTACTATCCGCCTTAGATGCACAGTTCGGGACCCCTTACCGGAGATCCGCCGGTTTTGACACCGACAGCCGTTGCTCCTCGGTGTGCTACTGAGGCATAGCATATCTGCGTTCCAAGGTTAGCACAATATGTTTTGAAGAGATTGCTAGTGAACTGCGAGCCATTGTCGGTGATGATACGATTAGGAACCCCGAAGCGGCTCATGAGGCCCTTGATGAACTTGACTGCCGAACCCCCGGGATGGTGCAGACGGCTTCCACCTCCGCCCATTTGGTGAACTTGTCGATGGCGACGTAGAGGTAGCAGTAGCCCCCGGGCGCTCGAGGGAATGGACCCAAGATGTCCGGCCCCCAGACCACAAACGTCCATGAGATTGGGACGGTCTGGAGGCCCTGAGCAGGTTGGTGGATTTGCTTGGCATGGAACTGGCAGGCTTCACAAGATCTCACCAGCTCGGCCGCATCACTGAGTGCCGTCGGCCAGTAGAACTCGCCGCGGAATGCCTTGCCCACCAAGGTGCGCGATGACGAGTGATGTCCGTAGTCTCCGCCATGTATGTCAGCTAATAGCTCCCACCCCTTCTCCCTGGAGATACGCCACAAGGAAACATCGTTCGGTCATTTTCAGTATAGCTCACCGTCCCGAATGCAGTAGGCTGTGGTGTCGGTGTACAAAAAGAGGGGTACACTTTTTGTACCCCTATAACTATGCACGTGCAGTCTGAGCCACGGACACCACCACATCAAGCAAGGCAAGGGAGGTGAGTCAGGGTAAGACCGAAGCTCAAGAGAACTAGAACAACGCCAAGGCCAAGACCACGAAGAGCAAAGGGGACGAAGCGGACTCCCCCGGCAAGATCCTTGCCGGGAGACAGTTCTAGCAGCCCCGGCAAGCCCCTTGCCGCGGCGACTCGTCCCGCGCCTACGAAGCAAATCACCCTTGAGTCCACTGCCCCCAAAGGGCAAGGATCCGGGAGACATCCCGGTGGCAGCATGCAGATCTTCGTGAAGACATCCAAGATCAGATACGCACTAAGGAGACGACAACCCTTGGCGAGATCCCAGCCGAGGAAGACCACAAGGCCCCCGGCAAGCGCCTTGCCGGGGATGATAGCAGGCGCCTCGGCAAGACCCTTGTCAGGGCGCCGGAAAGGCCCTTCCCGAGGACACCCGCGGGGCCACCATCAGGCCCACGCCGACTAAACCTCCACCACCGCATGCATGCAGCTGCCGACCCAACTAGCTGGGCAGGCACCTGTGTGGCGGCATGCAGATCTTCATGAAGACCCACCAGTGCGCCACCTTAGCTGCCTGCCTACCTACGTGGCATCTCAGGCATCGCTGGCCAGGGCCCGTGTCGATACAAGAAGGAGTGGCGACAGATGAGACATGTTTCTCCCCCGTCCTCGTTAAAGTAGGTACACCTAAGCAAGACACATTAAATGCGCCTTGTCATGTAATGTGAGGGATAACCTTGCAACAGTGTACCCTTTCCACCTCCCGTGTGCCACTGTGGCAACCCCTTTTTTCTATAAAAGGAGGCCCGAGGCGACCAGGAGAAGGATTCGGCTTTTTGGAGCTCCTCACGCCCCATAGCTAGCTCAAGAACACAGATATACAATCCACCAAAGCAGGAGTAGGGTTTTACGCATCCTCGCAGCCCGAACCTGGATAAACGAACCGTGTGCTACCTATTAGATCCGCTCTTCTCACGACCCCACGCCCCGCTAACCATAGTAGGGATTCTTGTGATCCCATAGGTGTCGTTCCCACCGACATCTCTGGCGCGCCAGGTAGGGGGCGCAGTTGTGAGAATCGGCTTTAGCAGTTAGTTCGGGGCTTCTTCATCATCATGGCGCCCAAGAAGAAGACGACGGTGGCGGTTGGCCAGTCGGAAGCCGGACAGCCCGTCCCGACGCGGGCGAGCAGTGGACCGGTTGCAGAAAGGACCCGAGGCGCTACTCGCGAACACCAACACCATCCCAGCAGCCGGAGTTTGGGAGGTGGTGATGTTTGTGCGCCTGGTAACGGTCCACACGTCGCCAAATCCAAAGGCGGAGCCAAGCCCTTCGCGGGTGGAGCGGAGCCTTCCAGGGTCATCGCCGCCCCGCCCGAAGGCGACGCAAGGGCCTCCAAGACTCCCACGTCGGTGCTAACAGTGCGCTCCTCCCAGGCAGCGCACGACGAATGGCGTAATCACACCGAAGATCTCGGGCATCTCCGCGGGAAGAGCCCCGAGCGCCACTCCCGGGACGTAGAAGACCTGCCCACTCGCCGAGGCGCTGGTGAAAACGGCATGCGACCGCGGGGTCATGATAGAGCTCCTTCTGACATGGTCAGAAGTCGAAGCGCGTCGCGATCCGTGCAGGTTTCCCTGCCACCGACGCCAGCAGAGGCCCTGGCGCGTGCACAGTTGCTCCTCGATTTTCCTCCCACTATGAGGAAACTCGACAAATGGAGAGCCACTATCCAAAGCCTTGTTGCGGTGGCCAACAAAGACGAAAGAAGTCCGGTGAGGCCCCCGGGTCTATGCTCCGATGGAGTCCTGCAGACCAGTGGCGGAAAAGCCGGCGGCGCCGCGACCACGGTGCATTCACCTCTTCCCCATCCGGTACCGCGGATGCCGGCTCGTCGCGACGTTGCGGGCGACGACATCTCTATAGCATCGTCTGACCTGCGGACCCACTGTGACCAGCACCAAGTTCTTCGAGAACGAGCCCATGAAGACGCTCGAACCACTATCGAGCGCCGACGCGGAGTGTGCCACCAGTCAGACAGGCGAGCAGGGCCTGCTGTGAACCACCCGGCCCCGGAGAGCCATGGAGGCCTACCTTACGAGGTAGGCTGTCCGGCTTTTACCCGTGAGCTGCGGTAGTTCCAGTGGCCCACTCACCGCACCTTCAAGCCTGACGTTGGCAAAAAGTACAACGACAAGACTCACTCGTCTGAGTTCCTCAGCATCTACCCCATCGTGATGCAAGCCGCCGGAGCCCGCGATGATAAGGTGCTTGCGAATTACATTCCATTGGCTCTTAAACCCAACGCCATGTCGTGGTTGATGCACTTGCCGGTAGACTCTATTTCCTCCTGGTCGGATTTGTGCCATGAGTTTGTGGGCGCCTTTACTGGAGGTTACCAAGCCCATGGCCAAGCAAGCGACATGTATGTCATTCCCCAGAAGGGAGGCGAGAGTCTGAGCAAGTATATACAGAGGTTCAGCCGGGTACAGTACAATATCCCTGATATTCACCCTGCCGCCATCATCAGCGCGTTCCATTAGAACGTGCGTAACTGCAAGATGCGCGAAGAACTGGCAATGAACAAGGTGAAAGATGTGGCAGAACTCTATGTTCTTGCTGACAGATGTGCCCGAGCTGAAGAGGGAAGGAAGTACCCCGGCGAAGATCCCGGCGTGGAAACCGACTCCTCAGATGAGGATACTGCCGCCCCGGCGAAGAAAGTTCGGCGCCGCAACAGGAAGCGCAAAGGTAAGGTTGTGCTTGCTGTTGAGGGATCTGACGACGCCGGCTCCGCCAAGAAAACCAAGGCAGATGACCCCGACAAGGAAATTGCCGGATGTGTCGCCTGCCGGGCCTTGGCGGCTGCCGAGAAGCCAGGAAACTCCGACAAGAAATACTGCAAGATCCATCGCACCAAAGGCCATGATCTCCAGAACTGCCAACATGTTGAGCTCCTTGCTAAGAAGTAGAGGGCTGAATTTGAGAGGCGGGACAAGGAGAAAGGCCAGGACGGTGCTGAGGGGTCCGGCAAGAAGCCTAACGGCCAGGCCGGCCGTCGCGGCAAAGATAAACAGCAGGAGAGGCCCGCCCGGGGCCGTGACAAAAAGCCAGAAGACAATGATCACGAAGAGGATGATGAGTCTGGTGACCAAGAATTTCAGAAAGCTACAGAGGCCATGTGCATCGATGGCGGCGCCTCGCTGCATACCTCTCACCGCCAGCTTAAACAGTGGGCGTGTGAGATTACAGCGGCGGAACCATCGTTTGATGCCCAAAGGCCGCTGAAGTGGTCCAGCACACCTATCATTTTTGACACTGAGGATCACCCTGATCTCACTACTGCAGTCGAGTGCTTGCCATTGTTGGTTTCACCAACAATACACAACCTCAAGGTGACAAAGATGCTAGTCGATGGCGGGGCCGGTCTGAACTTAATCTCGCCTGCCGTGATCGAGAAATTGCAGATTCCTGATGAAGACCTCGAAGAGACGGGCACGTTTCAGGGGGTCAACCCGGGAAGAAGTCAACCAAAGGGAAAGGTCATGTTGCCTGTGACTTTTGGGAGTGATCTGAACTACAGGAGAGAAAGGATTGTGTTCAACGTTCCCAAGATCCCCTTGCCTTACAACGGGATCCTTGGTCGCCCAGCGCTGGCCAAGTTCATGGCGGCGTCACATTACGCCTACAACACCCTGAAGATGCCGGGGCCTGTGACGATCATCACCGTCCCGTCAGACAAGAAGGACGTGCTAATTTGCGCTGACCAACTCTACCAACAAGCAGTTGCAGGCCGCCACTGCTAAGGCGCTTGCTCCTGCTGCTGGAGCCCCCGGAAGGCGAAAGAAGAAGATCGGTGAGACCTCAGGCACCCACTCCGGCAAGCGCACCTCTTCGGATTGTAGCACTCCCATCGAGGACGTGCCAGAGAGCTCCATCGACAGAAACAAGAAGTCCAGGGCCACACCGCCGGGAACCAAGAAGGTTTCTGTCGGAGGATGGCACGGGAGGAGCTTTTACCATAAGCTCCACCTTTGACGACAAATAGGAAGACGCGCTCGTCACCTTCCTGCGGGCGAATGTCGATGTGTTTGCATGGCAAGCATCCGACATCCCCGGCGTTCCCAGGGAGGTGATTGAGCACCACCTTGCTGTCTGCCCTCATGCGCGGCCCATCAAGCAGAAGGTCAGAAAGCAAGCTTTGGAACGACAAGAGTTCATCACAGAGGAGATTCGGAAACTGGAAGCAGCGGGCTTGGTAACAGGAGTGCTCCATCCAACGTGGCTGGCCAATCCGGTGGTAGTGCGCAAGGCAAATGGGAAGTGGAGGCTGTGTATTGATTACACAGATATTAATAAGGCTTGTCCCAAAGACCCCTTCATGTTGCCGCGCATCGACCAGATTTTTGACTCCACAGCTGGGTGTGATCTGTTGTCATTCCTCGATGCCTACTCCGGCTACCACCAGATCTTCATGACAAGGGAAGATGAAGAGAAAACGGCATTCATCACCCCATGTGGTACGTATTGCTTTATACGGATGCCTTTCGGGTTGAAGAGTGCTGGTTCAACGTTTGCAAGGGCGGTCCAGATTAGTTTTGAACCCCGGCTCCATAGAAATATGGAAGCTTATATGGATGATATAGTGGTCAAAACCAAGAACAGGGCAACCCTCATATCAAATTTACAAGAAACATTTGCAAACCTACGCAAGATCAGTCTCAAGCTGAACCCTGAGAAGTGCGTCTTCGGCGTCCCGTCTGGCAAGCTTCTCGGGTTCTTTGTGTCACAGCGTGGGATAGAGGCCAATCCGGACAAGATCAAAGCTATAGAGTAGATTGAAGCGCCCAAGCGAGTCAAGGATGTGCGTCGGCTTGTTGGTGCGTTGCCGCCATGAGCAGGTTCATTTCCAAGTCCGCCAAGCGCGCCCTTCCCTTTTTCAAGATTTTGAAAAAGGCGGGCCCGATGGAGTGGACGCCAGAAGCCGAAGTAGCATTGCAAGATTTGAAGAGGTACCTCTCCTCCGTGCCAATACTAGTTGCACCTCGGCCAAAGGAACCGTTGCTGCTGTACCTGGCGGCAAGGAACCAGGTGGTCAGCGCCGCACTAGTGGCGCAGAGAGAAATTGATGATGAGGTAATAGCAGCGACGGAGCCCGATGCCACCGATGCTGAGACGACGCAGCCAATTGAAGTGCCGCCGAAGAAGAAAATGATGCAGCACCCGGTCTACTTTGTTAGTTCCCTCCTGCAGGGGGCTACATCGAGGTACTCCGGTGTTCAGAAACTACTCTTCGGCCTTCTTATGGCCTCGAGGAAGCTGCGTCACTACTTCCAGGCGCACGAAATCACTGTCGTCACTCGCCTCCCTCTGCAACGGATATTACACAGTCCAGACGCAACGGGAAGGATCGTAGAGTGGGCACTTTAACTGTCCAGCTTTGGCCTCAAGTTTGAGAGTACCTCGACGATTCAAAGCCGAGTCCTGGCGGAGTTCGTTGCAGAATGGACCGCGACCCCTGACGAAGAAACCCAAGAGACTGCTCTCCCTGGCAAGGAGGCAAGTTGCGACTGGATCATGTACTTTGATGGAGCTTTCTCCTTACAGGGCGCCAGGGCTGGCGTACTGCTTGTCGCGCCCATCGGAGAGCACCTCAATTACGTGTTCAATCGGCCAAGAAGCCTTGAGGAAGGCGACCTTGTTCTTATGCGCGTTCAATCGGCCAAGAAGCCTTGAGGAAGGCGACCTTGTTCTTATGCACGTTCAATCGGCCAAGAATTCCAACAAGTTGACGCCAAAGTGGGAAGGCCCTTATCGGGTAATACGAGTCACCAGGCCCGGCGCGGTCCGCCTAGAGTCCGAAGATGCCGTTCCGATGAGTAACTCCTGGAACATTGAGCATCTTCGCAAGTTTTACCTGTGAGGCGCGGCTTGCCGGGCCCCCCGGCAAGCCACATTTTGTACGAGCCTTGCCGATGACGCATGTAACCCTCTGTACAAAGCCAGGCGCAGACCCTGAGCATAAATAAATGAAGCGCTGGCGCCCTAAGTTATAGCATGCATGCTAGGTCGAGTCTTGTCCTTGGTTAGGGTTGATAGTTGTCGGCTTTCTGGGAACGAGGGTCCCCAGACTTGCCTGCCTGCGGCCTGTGGCGTGGCTCAAAGGGGGCCCATCATGGACCATCTTCATCAACACAGACCCAAGACCCTCGCGAGGGGCCAAGCCTCGCGGGGCGGACGACACGGAGCTTCCTCAGGCACGGCCTCATCAGGCTGGCTCGCGAGGAGGCGGAGAGATCAAGGCGGGGTACCTCACAAGGTGACCGTGACGCAAGCCATGACGACCAAGGGCGCCAGGCGGGTGCCAGCCCGCGTAGTGTCCTCCTTTCCTCTTTGGTGTAAAGGGGGCAAGCGCAGCCGCGGAGTACCGAGGCATCAGGCAAAGGTTTCCATTTCGGTGCAACGAGACCAGGACCAGGAAGACTGCAAGATGGAGGTCATCATGGAGCCTAGGACGGCGTCACCACCAGAGCTTTGTGCAGGTGAAGACTACTTTTGTCAAGGTAGCTAGTACTAGCTGTCCCCCTTCAAATTAGCCCGCCATTGTTGGCTCCCTTCCCGCTCGATATTTGGGAAGAGGACCAGGGCCTCTATAAATAGGACCAGCCACCCACAGAAGAGAGGGTTAGGAGGGGTTAAGAGGAGAGGTTCGATAGGAGGTTGAATCAGAGAAAGACAATCAGAGAGAGAGAGAAGGGTGGCTGAACTCCTCCCAGCAGTTCATCGCCCCAGCCAAGGACAGACCCTCGCGAGGCTGTTCTTCCTTGTATCATTCATCATCATCAGCCCAAGAGGCAATCCACCACGCCACAAACTGGAGTAGGGTATTACAGCACAACGGTGGCCCGAACCAGTATAAACCCTGTGTCTCTTGTGTTGTTCTTTCCATAGCTTAGATCTTAGCGAGGCAGAGGGGTGCAGGTAGGTAGGAAGCGAAATCTCCGCGCGCACCCCAGTGTTCGAAACTCAAGGGTCTGCCGGAACCCGAAATCCGACATTTTGCGCACCAGGTAGGTGTGCGCCGGAATTCACCTTCTACCACTTCGTGCCCGTCCCGTCGTCATCATCATGTCCGGCGACCAGGCGGGCAACCCAGATCCATGGGCGGCGTGGCCCGCCCGCACAGAACTTCTCGCCTCGGGCGACCCCATGCCCCAGGCAGCTCGCGGTCTGCAGGGCGCTGCAGGCCGTGGGCGACGCGGACAGGCTTTGACAACTCCCACACCACGGCAGGCGCGGTCGGCAGCAAGGACCTCCAATCACGTCGCGACCACGACACCGTACACCCGCCGGGAGCAGGCGAACTCGAGGGCCGCGCTCACGGTGGCCCTAGAGCTGCTGCAGTGCAGACTACTGGAGGGCGGCCACGACGTGCTGTTGGAGCGGGTGTCGGAGCTCCTGGGCTTCGCCACCTCGGGGGCTCACCCCTTCTGCACACAGCTCCCATCTCAAGCCCAGGGCAGCCCGCGCGAGGGCTCTGCACGCGCCCGCAGGCTCCAAGGCTACCCCAGTGCCAGCGAAGCTATTAGCACCGGACCGGTGGCGGCGCTGCCCCAGCTCCCGGTCCGCGAAGAAGAAGGACTCGACACGACCCGCAGCCCCAGTGGACAGCCGCACTGCCACCTCACGGTGGGCGCGTCAGGCAGGACCGCATGGCACGCGGGGCACTACGGCGTGGCCTTCGGGATGGCGGCGGCAGAGGAATACGTGCCCCTCATGATGGACCAAGGACACCCTCATGAGAGCGAACAAGGCTCGCTCCTCAGCCCAAGCTGGGAGGACGAGGCGCCAGAAGCTGAGCCTTTCCGGGAGCCCCGAGACAGTCCCACTGGCCACGCTCGAGGCAACGATTATCGAGTACCGCTAATTCTTCAGGAGGAGGCATACGCTAACCATGGATCGCAGGAGGTGCAGGTCGCCACAGTGAGTAGCTGCCCCGCTCCCACAGTCTCCTACCCCTCGGGAGGAGGGCGCAGGGGGCTGCAGGAGAGGGGCCGGGACCCGACATCACCACCGCAGCGTTCGGAGCAAGGTGTTCTCAGGAGGTAGGCCCTCCGCTGGGGAGGTGCCTCAGGGCCTGCCCCTGGCGGAGGACCTGTGGTCATCGGGGGAACCGCTGGCGACCGCTCTACCCCATCGGCGGCGTCCTGGTTTCCGGTCGTCGTTGATGGCACTAGAGTGTGGTGCAAGGCGGGGCCCTCATCTGGCGATATGAAGCAAGGCCAGTACCTGTGAAGAAGGCCCAGTGCCTGTGAAGCTCGCCGCCCCGTGACACTCTCACGTAATAATGAGTGGGGTTGTACACGCCCAGGAGTCTCAGGGGTGCCGGCCTCAGGCCCTGGGGCTCCCTCCCACGCCCAGTGGCAGCACTTAGCTCCGCGCTGGTGAGAAGACGTCCAAGACTAGACTAGGTGCCGGACGTGGCCTTTTGTTTGCTTTCGTTGCTTTTCCCTTTGGTTGTCACTTTCCCCCGCTGGATTCAAGTTGGACTCGAATTTGAGATTTGCGTGTGTTCGGGGAAGGGGTGCTTAGTCTCGTCCGAGCAATTTCTCGCGTTTTGGTTACCACTTCGCCTCAGCTGCCTCCCCTCGCGAGCCCCTCGCGAGCCGGGTCAGGCCTAGCTTGCGCGCAGCCCAGACTGCCGCCGACGTGTCCTCTCAGGAGGGTGTTTTACTGCAGATCCTACGAACCCAATCAGGGAACACTCGAGACACCACAACCTCCCACAGGCTGCCTCAGGGCCAGCACGGGACAAAGGTAAACTAGCCGACCAGCACGTCGCTTAGGCCAACCACTTGGCGCGGGCGCATGGGCAATGTAGCGTCTACTAATACGATGAACACAAGTTTTACATAAGGGGCTCCCCCTCCAAAATGCTCTCACTGCCATCAGGCCAAAACCTGAGTTCTATTCATGCAGGGTAAGGAAGTAGGAACGATGCACAATCAGTCGGATAAATCCCCCAATGCGTTCTTAGGAGCACCACACGAGCCGTTGCTGGCGTCGCTGAACTCGCCATCGCTGTCCGCGTCGCCGCCAGCGGCGTCAGGGCCATTCACCACGCCGCCCTTGTCGGCTGCCACGATCACGTCGTCGTTGTCTGAAGCGAAGGCCCTGATAAGAGCATCCACATTGTCTTCCACCCAGTGCGCCAGATCGCCTCGGACGGCCTGGGGGACTAGGGCGATGGCGTCGTCAAAATCAAAGTGGGGATCCATGTTCCGGAGGTGGCTGAAGATGCGAGAAAAGGCGCGCCCGAGCAGGGCGCGGCTCCTCTCCTCCACCAACCTGTCAGCCCTGACCGACCGCGCCTCCAGCTGCGTCACCACGTCAGTGAAGAATTGAAGATTGCTAGCATAGTTGACTGTGTGCGGCTCGCCAATAGCCGCGTTGCAGATGTTGCCCAAGGCTGTGTTGGCTCTCTCCCGGAGCGTGGTGAGCATGGGGTCGTCCTCATGCTCCAGGATCTGCCGCTGACGTATCTCGTCCGCGTTCTGGCCCGCGATGACCTCAGCCTCCTCCACCCGCTGGCGGAGAAGGAGCACCTCGGCCTGGGAGGCGGTTAACTCACCTTGCGCCTCCTCAGGAGCGGCCCGGAAAGCGTCGGCCCGCCGCGTCGCCTCCTCCAGCTTGGCCCTCAAGGTAGCAGTCCTGCCTTCAGCTTCGGCCCGGATCAACCCCAGCTTCTCTTCGAACTCGTGCTCGAGGTTCAAATGTGCCATCGCCACTCGACATCCGACCTCCTCCAGGACGCGGGCTTCCTGTGCAGCGATATCATCCTCTGCATGCGTCACCAAGCGCTCCCTCGTCTCCAGACGCTCGTACTCACGGGTACGTTCGGCGGCTTCCAGCGCCAGCGCCTCCTCACGCTTCTGGAGCTCTGCTGAGTCGCCGGAGGCCACCTTCATCAACACGAGGGCTGCCTCGCGCAGCTCCACCTGCTCCTCCAGTGAGTGGCACCAGGCCAGCAGCTCCTGAGCCCACTCCTCCGCTGCCGTTCGGCGCCAGTCAGCTTCCCGAGCCTCCTCAGCGGCCCAAGATCAGGCCTCCCGAGAGGCCACCAGCAACGCCTTGGCCTCTGCGTCGTCAAGATCACACTGATGGTGCGCAAGGGCGATGGCGCCCTCCAGCTCGCGCCTCTCTGCAGCCAGGCGCAGGCCCTCGGCCTCAAGGCACGCGTCTTCATCGCCAAGCTCCTCTCCAAGCAGGCTTACCGCGTCAGCCGCCCTTCAAAGGAATCCTTGGCGGAGAGCGCGACGCTCCTGAGCACGCTCGAGCACGTCTTCCACACCATCATCTGCCCCAAGCAAGCGCCAGGGGCCACGAGTCAGCACTCCCTCTCCGGGCTGGGGGCTGGGGGCTGGCACCCTCGCGACGGCCGGGAACACCGTGTCAGAAGCCCGGCCTGGGGCCAGCCCATCCCCAGGTGAAGAGCGCAGGAAGCGCCTCAGCCAATCGCAGTCCACGACCAGGCGAGAAGCCCACGGCAGGCTGGCTATGCCACGAGAAGGCCTGCGAAGGATCGCGAGGTGCGCAGGGCCACGATACACCTCGGGACGGTTCGCCTCATCGATTGCCCTCACCACAAGGGCTCCACTGCTTGGAGCACTTGAGTACGGTGGAGGGGGCGAAGCCAAGGGGGACGGGGCCTACAGAGCAAGGGTCAGTAAGAGCAACAAAAGGATCGGGAGCTGGGAAAGGAGAAGGCTTACTCATCAGTGGCGAAGTACTTCCTACGCTTGAGCAGGCGACAAGGGTAATCGTCGCCCAGGGCCTCCCTTCTCTTCCGGAGGGCCTCAAAGTCCACGTGGAAGCGGCCTAAGAGTTGGGCGCAGGGACCAACCTGCGACGAAGATGGAGCGTCAAGGCGATCTGCGTCAGGGGCGCCTGCCCGATGTGCGCTGCCAATCACCTCGCCAAGAGAAGCCGCCGGAGCCTCAGGGGCCTCGGGCGTAGGGGCAGAGGCCAGCTGCTTGTCACCCTCAGCCTCAGCGGCACGAGCCCCAATAACTGCTTCCTCATGAGCATCGCCCGGCGCTGTCACTCCACCGGGAGCCCCCTCGGCCTCTGGCGCCTCATGCCTCCCTACTCTGCCACTTGAGGAAGAGTCGCCTTGGACGACTGGAAGGGCAGTCACCACCACTGGGTTCTCGCGAGGCCCCTGGAGGCCGGCAGGGTGCAGCCCCCACTCATCGAAGATAGGCATCTGCCTCACAAAATCGCCCCTGCTCTGGCAGAGGTACAGCAAGGCCCCTCCCTGCTGGATGCTGCCAGGGTTGGGGTCCCCCGTCAGGGTCAAGAGCGCCGTCCTCAGCACTTCAGGCGTCAGGTCCTCTTCCTGGAGCCTCATACGATCATCACGCCCGCTGAAGGCCCACATCCGGCGGGAGTGGTGTTGGAGAGGAGCAACGTGGCGTAGCAGGAACTCCTTCACCACCTTGGGCGCTATCACGCCCAGCGACCTCAAGAACGCGAAGCGGTGCCAAACGAAGACGAGCCGGGGGCTCTCAAGCGTCTCCTGGCCCCAGCTCGAATAGGGGACAACAAGCGAAGTTGGCTCCGACAGCAGGGGGCTGGGCACCCGAGCATCCACATACAGCAACCGCTCGCGGAACCCAGCCGCGGGCGGAGGGAGCTTGAAGTCAATCCCAGAGGCCGCCGTCTCAGGCGCGGCAACGAAGCTCGCACACGCCCAGCATTGGGTAGGGTCAACAAGGCGCAGCGAGAAGAAGTGGCGCAGCAAGGCAACCGAAGGAAGGATGCCCATCATAGCCTCGCAAACAAAGGCGAAGACTGAAAGGAGAGTGATGGATTCAGGACCCAGATGCATCATGTGGATCTGATAGTGGGAAAGCACGACATTGAAGAAATCAGAAAAGGGAGGAACCAGACCCGCCCACAGGGCGTGTGCAAAATACGGGACCTCGGTGACTATCCTGTCGATGGAGAAGTGGGACGCGGGCCAGGCCGTCGTCCTCCCGCATTTGTTGAAGATGGTGGCCAGAGCTGAGCTGACCTTGCCCAAGCCCTCGGCGGGGGCCGCCAATGGCGCCGGGCAAGGCGGAGACACGGGTTTCTTCCCTCTTCCCTTCTTCGTCGGAGCCATGGCGATGTGAAGGGGGGGAAGGTTCAAGATTGGGTTGAAAACAGAAACTAGAGTTCGAGCAGAGGAAGGACAGAGGGCGCTCGAGCAACAGAAAGGGGAACGGCTGTGTACGACTACGGGTCCGCCTAGCATGGCGCAAAATAAGGAGGGCGTGGGGGAACAGTGCCGCCCACGTCCAATCAACCGCCACGCGGCGCCCAAGGCCGCAGGCTGTTAGGGCCCGCGGCACTTCGCTCTTGCCCTTCCGCCTCCCTGCACGGCTAAGTTCGGGCAGGGGCTACTGTCGGCGTTCTGGGAACTGGGGTCCCCAGACTTGCCTGCCTGCGGTCTGCGGCGTGGCTCAAAGGGGGGCCCAGCATAGCCCATCTACATCAACACAGACCCAAGACCCTCGCGAGGGGCCAAGCCTCGCGGGGCTGACGACACGGAGCTTCCTCAGGCACGGCCTCATCACGCTGGCTCACGAGGAGGCGGAGAGATCAAGGCGGGGTACCCCACGAGGTGCCCGTGACGCAAGCCATGACGACTAAGGGCGCCAGGCGGGTGCCAGCCCGCGCAGTGTCCTCCTTTCCTCTTTGGTGCAAAGGGGGCAAGCGCAGCCGCGGAGTACCGAGGCATCAGGCAAAGGTTGCCATTTCGGTGCAACGAGACCAGGACCAGGAAGACTGCAAGACGGAGGTCATCGTGGAGCCCAGGACGGTGTCACCACCAGAGTTTTGTGCAGGCGAAGACTACTTTTGTCAGGGTAGCTAGTACTAGCTGTCCCCCTTCAAATTAGCCCGCCATTGTTGGCTCCCTTCCCGCTCGATATTTGGGAGGAGGACCAGGGCCTCTATAAATAGGACCAGCCACCCACAGAAGAGAGGGTTCGGAGGGGTTAAGAGGAGAGGTTCGATAGGAGTTTGAATCGGAGAAAGACAATCAGAGAGAGAGAGAATGGTGGCTGAACTCCTCCCAGCAGTTCATTGCCCCAGCCAAGAACAGACCCTCGCGAGGCTGTTCTTCCTTGTATCATTCATCATCATTAGCCCAAGAGGCAATCCACCATGCCACAAACTGGAGTAGGGTATTACACCACAACGGTGGCCCGAACTAGTATAAACCCTATGTCTCTTGTGTTGTTCTTTCCATACCTTAGATCTTAGCAAGGCGGAGGGGTGCAGGTAGGTAGGAAGCGAAATCTCTGTGTGCACCCCAGTGTTCGAACCTCAAGGGTCTGCCGGAACCCGAAATCCGACAATAGTGCTTAGCGGCGACTAACCCCTAGCTTAGAGGTCGAGTGTGCGTCTCTTTGTCTTTCTTTTGTCTTCTTTGGTTCACAGGACACACAGATATCCGTCCTGAACCACTTGGGAAAAAAATAAGAGGAACAGACCAGCATCTAGCCCCCGGCAAGCCAGTATTGTCGGGGGCTACAAGAGCAAATATTCACCCACGGCGAACCAGGGTTGCCGGGGACTACATGTTCAGATAAGTTCTTCATCCCTTATCATGCATTCCATTATGGACTGAGGTATGTGAAACCTCGTTTTCCCCTAAGCTACTGTTCTCCCCTAACTCTAGGCCCTAGGGCTCATTCCTGGGGCCAAGTTGGGTCGTAGTCGCGGCAGCGAAAGGATGAAACAAGGAGCCTGAACCCGCCTCATCCCTGCCTCCGCCAAAGGCGTGAGGAAGATCGAGCGAAGTGGGGAGACGGCAAGGCCTGTTGCCGGGCAAGGAAATATTTATCTTGAAGATATCAAGGATTTACTCCTTGTCGTGGGTTCCACCCGCAAACAAATGACCCGGAAAGCATCCCTTTTTCATTAAAAAAACATTCCACTCAGGTACAGTCCATAGGGAATGAAAAACATGAATGACGGGATTACATGTTTTAAATTCAGCAAAGGCCCGAAGGCTTACAAACTAAAAAGAGATAAGGTGCCCGTAATCCCTTTCTTGTCCCTCTCCTCAGGAGGCAGGTCAAGGAGGCGAAAGGACAAAAGGAGCGCCTAGGCGAGCTACGGGTGGCAGAAGACACCAACAGAACATCTTGGTGGCCGTCCAAAGGCTGGATGGTGATGGCGGCGCCGGAAGCAGAGCTCGAAGATGAGGCGGCAGGACGTCAGCTCGCGTTGAAGGCATCGGTGCCCGCGTACTCCGACTTGACGGCCTTGCCGCCCGCCCTCTTCCTCTTCCGCACCCTCCCAACGCCAGCCGCCCAAGGAGACGACCCCGAGAAGTTCAGGGAGCCGGCGACGCGGATGATGGGGTCGCCGGTGCCGCACGGAGAGGCACCCGACACCTAATCGGACCCATCATCCTGCCACCTACTACCCTCATCGTTGCTGCCGCTAGCCTCCTCGTCACTCCCGCCCGAGGAGGAGTCTTCACTATCAGAAGAGCTCTCCACGTAGCACCTTGTACGGGTCCCAAAGCACCCGAAGACCTTGACGGAGAGAAGGCCACCCTCCATCAGCTTAAAATGGAGAGTGAGGCCCTCCATCAAGCGGTGGATATGAGAAAATGTCTTCCATCCCCGACAAAGATACATCACATGAGGGGCGGGGAAGTCGACGCGGACACGGGTGCCATTGGTCCCGCAGCCCCTCATGTGCAGCCGCAATGATTCCGGCGGATCCAGCTCCATCTCCCGCGCAAATGGAGTCAGGAGACGAAGGCAACGGCGCGGCGGCTGGCGCAGCCTGACGAAGAACTCACAAGGGTCATCCCCAACATGGCCCTCCATTGGAGGAGGAGCTGCTGACGGAGGTGAGGCCGGCACGCCGCCCCGTTCTCCTCTTCCCCGAGCGCCCCGGCCTCGCCCACGGCCTCGCCCCCTCCCCTTCCCCTCGCGGCTAACTCTTCCACCGCATGCGCAGGAGAAGGAAGGACGCGTTGTCGAGCGGCGACCCTCGCCGCAACTGTTGAAGGACCGGGATTCCCTCTCTGCATGACAGATGGAATGGAGGAGCAGAAGCTGAAGGAAGAAGAAGATGAAAGAATGCGGGACGCCATCCCCCCTCCCGCGCTTTATAAAGGATAGGGGTTGGGGCTCGGCCGCCTCGCTCGGACAATCAAGATACGGAAGGCGCAGGGAGCCAGGACCGACCCGCCGCCCCAACTAGCGACGGCCCGGTTTCCCGCCTCCACCATTTGCCACCCCAGGCGCATGGGAGACACGTCGCGGACATGCAGAACCGAGGGGATGGGTGAGACGACCACTCCCCACCCCGTGATCATGGGGAGTGGACGCCTTGAAGACCGTGCCTCAGCCCCATTCAGTAAATGGCCTGCGCCTCCACGCCTCCCTCCATTTATGGGGAAGGCGCGAACCGCCCCTTTACTATGATGTGACGCATGCCTGCGGGAACCAACCCCACGCATGCCGCCCATGTCACACGCGCCTCCCCACGCCGCGCCACGCGCGAGAGTCATGGGAAGCACAGCGTGCGAAGAACCTTACCGCGGTAAAAACCGCCCCGCCTGCCCACGCACCATTTTTGGGCCTAGCCCAACAACGCGTTGCGCTTATGTGTGGCCCAGGCCCGGGGGCTCCTGTCGGTGTACAAAAAGAGGGGTACACTTTTTGTACCCCTATAACTATGCACGGGCAGTCTGAGCCACGGGACCACCACATCAAGGAAGGCAAGGGAGGTGAGCCAGGGTAAGACCGAAGCTCAAGAGAACTAGAACAACGCCAAGGCCAAGACCAGAAGAGCAAAAGGGACGAAGCGGACTCCCCCGGCAAGATCCTTGCCGGGAGACAGTTCTAGCAGCCCCGACAAGACCCTTGGCACGGCGACTCGTCCCGCGCCTACGGAGCAAATCACCCTTGAGTCCATTGCCCCCAAAGGGCAAGGATTCGGGAGACATCCCCGTGGCAGCATGCAGATCTTCGTGAAGACATCCAAGATCAGATATGCACTAAGGAGACGACAACCCTTGGCGGGATCCCAGCCGAGGAAGACCACAAGGCCCCCAGCAAGAGCCTTGCCGGGGATGACAGCAGGTGCCTCGGCAAGACCCTTGCCGGGGCCCTGGCAAGGCCCTTCCCGAGGACACCCGTGGGGCCACCATCAGGCCCATGCCGACTAAACCTCCACCACCGCATGCATGCAGCTGCCAACCCAACCAGCTGGGCAGGCACCTGCGTGGCGGCATGCAGATCTTTGTGAAGACCCACCATTGCGCAACCTCAGCTGCCTGCCTACCTACGTGGCATCTCAGGCATCGCTGGCCAGGGCGCGTGTCGACACAAGAAGGAGTGGCGACGGACGAGACAGGTTTCTCTCCCATCCCCGATAAAGTAAGGACACCTAAGCAAGACGCATTAAATGCGCCTTGTCATGTAATGCGAGGGATAACCTCGCATCACTGTACCCTTTCCACCTCATGTGTGCCACTGTGGCAACCCCTTTTTTCTATAAAAGGAGGCCCGAGGCGACCAGGAGAAGGATTCGGCTTTTTGGAGCTCCTCACGCCCCATAGCTAGCTGAAGAACACAGATATACAATCCACCAAAGCAGGAGTAGGGTTTTACGCATCCTCGCGGCCCGAACTTGGATAAACGAACCGTGTGCTACATGTTAGATCCGCTCTTCTCACGACCCGGCACCCCACTAACCACAGTAGGGATTCTTGTGATCCCATAGGTGTCGTTCCCACCGACATGTGGCCTGCCGAGCCACGTGCTTGACGTCTTCTTCCTTCTCCGGCAGGGTTCCCTGAAGTAGGTACGCCTTGAATTCTTTGGTCCAGGACCCCTCCTGAGGATCGAGCTCTAGGAGTAGGCATGCTCCCGAAGCCGGGCCACAGGCGGGGGCTCCCGAGGTTGGTGCTGGCGGAAGCTCCTCCTGAGGCAGTGCTAGCCCCGCAACCGGAGGGTCCGCTGATGTTTTGAAGAGCTGCTCCTCGAAGACACCGGGCTCTTGAGGCAGGCTCTTGGATACTCTCTTGGCGATGTCTTTGGCTTCCTTGTTCCTGCCTCGGGGCATGTGCTACAGCTCCAGGCCCAAGAATTGATTTTCCATCTTGCGTACCTCCGCCAGGTATGCCTACATGTGTTCATCCTTCCACTCGTACACTTTGTTGGAGAAGTTGATGAGGAGTTGGGAGTCGCCCTTGGTGGTGAGGCGCTTCACACCCAAAGCGGATGCGGCCTTGAGGCCGGCGATCAAGCCTACGTACTCTGTGATGTTGTTGGAGACCTTTTTGCTGTGCTGGAAGCAGAGCTGCACGACGCATTAGAGCTTGTCCTGAGTAGGCGAAACAAGCACAACTCTAGCCCCTGCACCCTACCGTGCGAAGGCGCCATCGAAGTACATGACCCAGCCACCTAGTGCTTCGCTCCCCAGTGAGAGCGATCGATCCTCGCCCGCTTCCTGTCCTGGGGCATCAGTCCATTCCGCAACACAGTCGGCGAGCGCAGCTCCCTTGATTACCCTGGTGGTGCTGAACTCCAGCTAAAACGCTTGCAGTTCAATGTTCCATTCGGCGACCCTACTGCAGCATTGGGGATCCGGAGCACCCTCTCTACTTGGTAGGCCGAAATGACCCTGATGGGGTGGCCTTGGAAGATCAACCCCTACCTCGCAGAGGTGCTGCAACACCCTCAAACCATTGAGATGCGTGAGGGGTTGCTGCATATCCATGATGTTGAGGGACCAAGGAGGACCGGAAGCATGGAGACAAGGCTCGAGGCATTGGAGGAACAAGTTTTCAAGTGCCAGGAGATGGTGGAACATGGACTCGACTCCAATCATATAATGATCATGGAGTTCACCAAAAACCACAAGCTGGATGACAAGAACATTGGGGAGGCCATCTTCAAGCTTCACGAGAAAATTGAGCGCCTCCAAGCCCAGATCTATGACCTGCAAAACCAAAACTGTGAGTATGAATATAGATTCAAGAGGGTGAGTTTGGCTACAGATTTGAGGATCCCGGAGACTCGATCATCCTTCTATGATGGTGAGCCTATGCCTTGGAAGATGGATAACAAGCCTACATAATCAACAACTCCTTCATGACCACCTCCGAGGAAGGAAACATAAACACATGGGTATGGGCACTCCCCTTGGCAACTGCCAAGCTTAGGGGAGTGCCCCGGTATCGTCTCACCGTCACTTTTACCTTTACCATTTTTCTTAGTTTGATCATTTTGGTAATATCTTGATCTAGTAGAATAAGGTTTTAGTATGGTCTAGTTGTGAGTTTTGCTTTATGATCCTTCTATGTAATCGAGTCCGTGAGCTACATATAATAAAGATTAGTGTTGAGTCAAGGGCTTGATTATTTTGCTATGATCTTGAGGGAATAAAATAAAATAAAAGAAATAAAAAGAAATAAATAGATCATATGGATCTTATGGAGAGTAATGAGCTCACATATAAAGAGTATGCTGAATAAAAGTTGTTGAGAGTTGACAAACATAGTCTTGGTCATCGTTGCAATTAATAGGAAGTAATAAAGAAAGAAAGGTTTTCACATATAAATATACTATCTTGGACATCTTTTATAATTGTGAGCACTCATTAAAGTATGATATGCTAAAGAGTTGACGTTGGACAAGGAAGACACCGTAATGGGTTATGTTTTCTTACATCTGAGATAAATTATATTGTCATGGATCATCCAACATGTTGAGATTGCCTTTGCCTCTCTTGCTAGCCAATTTCTTTGCACCAAGTAGAGATACTACATGTGCTTACAAATATCCCTAAAACCAGTCTTAACATGAGAGTCCACCATATCTACCTATGGATTGAGTAAGATCCTTCAAATAAGTTGTCATCATTGCAAGCAATAAGAATTGCTCTCTAAATATGTATGACTTATTAGTGTGGAGAAAATAAGCTTTATACTATCTTGTGATGTGGAAGAAATAAAAGCGACGGACTGCATAATAAAGGTCCATATCACAAGTGGCAATATGAAGTGATGTTCTTTTGCATTAAGATTTTGTGCATCCAACCATAAAAGCACATGACAACCTAGGCTTCCCTCTGTGAAGGGCCTATCTTTTATTTTTGTCTTATACTTCATGCAAAGAGTCATGGTGATCTTCACCTTTCCTTTTTACATTTTATCCTTTGGCAAGAACAATGTGTTGGAAAGATCCTGATATATATGGCTAATTGGATGTGGGTTTGCATGAACTATTATTGTTGACATTACCCTTGAGGTAAAAAGTTGGGAGGCAAAACTATAAGCCCCTGTCTTTCTCCGTGTCCGATTAAAACTTCATAACCATAAATATCGCGTGAGTGTTAGAAATTGTGAAAGACTAAAAGATGGTTGAGTATGTGGACTTGTTGAGAAGCTCTTATATTGACTCTTTCCTATGTTATGATAAATTGCAATTACTTCAATGACTAAGATTATAGTTGTTAGTTTTCAATGAAGTTTCTGATTCATACTTGAGTATGTGAATGAATTGTTACTTTAGCATGGGAGATCATATGAAAATATATATATATATGTTGCTGTTCTAAGAATAATCATGATGCCCTCATGTCCGTATTTTATTTTGTCGACACCTCTATCTCTAAACATGTGGACACATTTTTCGATTTCGGCTTTCGCCTGAGGAAAAGCGAGGTCTAAACTTAGGGGAGTTGATACGTCCATTTTGCATCACGCTTTTATATCGATATTTATTGCATTAGGGGCTGTTATTACACATTATGTCACAATACTTATGCCTATTCTCTCTTATTTTACAAGATTTACATGAAGAGGGGAAATGCCGGCAGCTAGAATTCTGGGCTGGAAAAGGAGCAATTATTAGAGACCTATTCCGCACATCTCCAAAAGTCCTGAAACATCATGGGAGCATGTTTCAGAATATATAAAAATATTGGGTGAAAGAAGTACCAGAGGGGGGCCACCCACCGTCCACGAGGGTGGGGGGTGTGCCCCCTACCTCGTGGGCCCCCTGGTGGCCCTCCGGTTCCCATCTTTGGCTATATGGAGTCTTTGTCGGGGAAAAAATCATAAGCTAGCTCACGGGACGAAACTCCGCCACCATGAGGCGGAACCTTGGCGGAACCAATCTAGGGCTCCGGTGGAGCTGTTCTGCCGGGGAAACTTCCCTCCGGTAGGGGGAAATCATCACCATCGTCATCACCAACGATCCTCTCATTAGGAGGGGGTCAATCTCCATCAACATCTTCACCAACACCATCTCATCTCAAACCCTAGTTCATCTCTTGTACTCAATCTTTGTATCCAAACCTCAGATTGGTACCTGTGGGTTGCTAGTAGTGTTGATTACTCCTTGTAGTGGATGCTAGTTGGTTTACTTGGTGGAAGATCATATGTTCAGATCCATTATGCATATTAATACCCCTCCGATTATGAACATGAATATGCTTTGTGAGTAGTTACGTTTGTTCCTGAGGACATGGGAGAAGTCTTGCTATAAGTAGTCATGTGAATTTGGTATTCGTTCGATATTTTGATGAGATGTATGTTGTCATCCCTCTAGTGGTGCCATGCGAACATCGACTACATGACACTTCACCATTGTTTGGGCCTAGAGGGAGGCATTGGGAAGTAATAAGTAGATGATGGGTTGCTAGAGTGACAGAAGCTTAAACCCTAGTTTATGCGTTGCTTCGTAAGGGGCTGATTTGGATCCATATGTTTCATGCTATGGTTAGGTTTACCTTAATACTTATGTTGTAGTTGCGGATGCTTTCAATAGGGGTTAATCATAAGTGGGATTTTGTCCAAGTAAGGACAGTACAAGAGCACCGGTCCACCCACATATCAAATTATCAAAGTACCGAACGCGAATCATATGAACGTGATAAAACTAGCTTGACGATAATTCCCATGTGTCCTCGGGAGCACTTTCATTCATATAAGAGTTTGCCCAGGCTTGTCCTTTGATAAAAAAGGATTGGGCCAACTTGCTGCACCTTATTTACTTTTATTACTTGCTAATTGTTACTCGTTACAAATTACCTTATCAGAAAACTATCTGTTATCGATAATTTCAGTGCTTGCAGAGAATACCTTACTGAAAACTGCTTATCATTTCCTTCTGGTCCTCGTTGGGTTCGACACTCTTACTTATCGAAAAGGCTACGATAGATCCCCTACATTTGTGGGCCATCAGTGGGCCAGCTCTAATGATGGTCCTCTTTGTCGTCTGCTAGTAGACAGCAAAAAAGGCCCACTTAACGGGCTGAGCCGTCTCCCCCCTCTCTCCTTTCTATCTCTCCCTCCCGCGCGCCCGCCTCTCTCCTTTGTTGCCGCCGCCGGCCAGCCCCCGCCGCCGGATCCAGCGCTCCCCCCCGCGAACAGGAGCCCCGCTGCGCCCCGTCACAGGAGTGGCCTGCGCCAGGCCGCCCCGATGCCGGACCCCTCCTTGAGGTCCCTGCGTCGCCCCGCCCCGCTGCCGTCCTCCTTCCCGTTGCCCCTGCGCCGCCCCGCCCCACCGGCCGACCTCGTCGGAGCAAGAGGTAATTTTTTTCTATTTATTTGTTCTCTATTTTCTAGTTTTGTTTTAGGTTAGTGCTAGCTAGGTTTAATAGGTGTAGTTTTGAGCTTTTAGGTTTAGCTTAGTGCTAGGTTTAGGTGTAGTTTTGAGTTTTTAGGTTTAGGTTAGTGCTAGGAAAAAGGAGAAGAAGAAGAAGAAGAAGATGAAGAAGAATAGGAGGAGGAGGAGGAGAAGAAGAAAGAAAGAGAAGAAGAAGAAGAAGAAAAGGAAAAAAGACAAAGAACAAGAAGAAGACACCCCGACACTACATCCACGTCCCACAAGTGACGCCGACGTCCGTCGTCCCAAAGCAACTGTTCTCGGCATTGATGGCGGTCGAACACCATTGTGAAGTCGCCAAGGTGTTCGACCATCATCGACCACCAGAACTATTGTTGCGGGACACCGGGCGCCGTCTTCACTTGTGGGATGTGGATCTAGTGTTCAACACCCACCGCCTCATGTAACTTGCACCGATGGTAGTTGCTATTTAGTTTACCCAGAAGCGAGCGTGATAGCAAGTGTTGTCAGTGCGAGGTACATGTGGCCGTCGGTGTCGAATACTACATCCATGTACCACAAGTGACACAGGGGTCCTGCGTCCAGTAGCAATAGTTCTCGGTGCCGATGGGGGTCGAACACCATGGAGAATTTGTCTAGCCGCCTCAGAGATGACAATTGAAAGCTAAGTGTTGAAACATCAAACACCCAAACTAACTCAAGTCGGTTTGGTTGTTTGAAATTTCAAAACTTGGCTTTAATCCTCATCGTAGAGCCTGCCAGACAAATTCACCAAGGTGTTCGACCGTCATCGGCCACCAGAACTATTGTTGCGGGACGTCGGGCGTCGGCTTCACTTGTGGGATGTGGATCTAGTGTTCAACGCCGACCGCCTCATGTAACTTGCACCGATGGTAGTTGCTACTTAGTTTACTCGGGGACAAGCGAGTTAGGGGGTTCCTCGGTGTCGATGGTACTGTAAATAGCAAGTATCTTCAGTGCGAGGTACATGTGGTCATCGGTGTCGAATACTTGCTATGTTACTCATCTTTCGATTTAAATGTGCAGTTATTTCGTCGCTGCGAGGGTCAAGTGTTCGACGAGCTCCGCCCTTGCGTTCGTTGGTGAGCACAAATGACATATCCTCCTCCCCCCTTCATTTTCTATGTTCCGGTCTTCGTGCCGATGAAACTTGCTAGCTATAGGTGTCAATCATCAGTATGCATAACCACCATGCGTCTCCCGTTCAAAAGGGTTACATCTATAAATATGCATGCATTTGCATATTTATAATGATGATTCTTTCGAATTGTCCAAGGTTATCCATGGACAGCCCGAGTATGTGTAGATTGGGTTCGTTTTCCCATATGCTCTGCTCCGGATCCGATGCAGAATTTTGTCAATGCCTCCCTGTTGTTCTCTGGGTACACATCCTCTCTGCTTATTGCCGAGACATGTATCAGGAGAACAGCGGGGAGGTGCTGCCGAAATTTTGCGTCGGATCCGGAGCAGAGCATGGGAAAACGAACCCAATCTACACATACTCGGGTGGGATTAGGACGTATCTTTACCTATTAGCGTGTAGGTTGTATGGATGTAATAAAACTGATAAACTCCATTAACCGATGGATATGGTTTGCTTAATTATGTATATATTTCTTGTGTGTCTAGTAGGAAGTCAATATGAGTGATCGTGCATGGATGTACACCGGTTACACTAGTCAGAAAGTTTGGACCAAGGAATGGTTAACAAAAACCAAGGGGTTTGTTAGAGCCGCATTTGCAAATGGCCATGAATTAAGCTGGTGCCCCTATGCCCTCTGCGACAACTATAAAAAGAGGGACGATCTTGAAATGAGTAAAGATCTGCAGAAGTTTGGTTTTACGCCTGATTACACGGTCTGGACATTACATGGTGAGTCTGCCCAACGTGCCAGAGCTGAGGTGGTTCATCGTCGCACCGACGAGCATGGTACCGGGACCGCAGACATGGTGCAAGACTTTGACGATGCTCGGGACTCGGACGAGGAGATGGAGGAATCTGCAAATGCCTTCATTGAAATGTTGGAGTCCTCAAAATGTCCTCTCCACGAGCACACTGAGCTTTGTCAGCTGGATGCCATCTCACAAATAATGGCTTTGAAGGCTCAATTGAACTTGGGCAGAGAATGCTACGATGCGATGATGACTATATTCGGATGATTTCTACCCAAAGGCCATGTGCTACCTGCAAACCTGCACCAGTCAGACAAAATCCTCCGTGCTCTTAAGATGCCCTATGAGAAGATACATGCCTGTGAGAAAGGATGTGTCTTATTTAGGCTTTAGTATGAGGACTTGAACTATTGTCCCATTTGCAATTCTTCCAGGTATGTTGTGGTAGACAATGGTATGGGTGAGAAGACACAGACCAAAATACCCGTTAATGTTCTTCGGTATAGGGCAATCGTACCAAGACTTAAATGTCTTTTCATGGTAGAAGAGATAGCCAGACAGATGACATGGCACAAAACGGCCAAAAGAACCGAACTAGATACAAATGGGAATGTGATGATGGTGCACACATCGGATGGTGAAGCGTGGAAGTGCTTCGATGCATTACATAAGGAAAAAACGGTAGATCCAAGGCATCCTCAAGTCGCCGTCAGCACAGATGGGTTCAGTGTGTTTGGTCAGGCGGCAGCCCCATATAGTTGTTGGCCCGTGTTTGTCATTCCACTCAATCTCCCCCCCGGGCAGATTATGCAAAGAAAGAACATTTTCCTGACATTGATAATTCCAGGGCCCAACTATCCGGGGAAGAATATGAATGTGTACATGTAGCCGCTTAAGGAGGAATTACAAGAAGCTTGGGATAATGGGTTCAAGACATACGATGCCTTTAGCAAACAGAACTTCATAATGCGTGTCTGGTACATGTACTTGACACATGACTTGCCGGTGTATGCGCTATTCGTTGGCTGGTGTGTGCATGGAAGGTTCCCGTGTCCCACATGCAAGGGAGCTCTTGAGTTTCGTTGGCTGATGGCAGGGCACAAGTATAGTTGCTTCGACTTGCATAGACCGTTTCTAGATTCTCGCCATAAGTTCAGGAAAGACAAGAAGAACTTCATCAAAGGTAGATTTGTCAAACACTCTGCACCACCTGCGTTGATATGCCAACAGACCGTAGATCAGTTAAACACTCTCGAGCCAGATCCAGAGCGTCCAGAGTATTTCAAGGGGTATAATAAGGAACACGCCTGGACTCGCAAGACATGCTTGTGGGATCTGTCTTACTTCAAAGACCTCCTTTGCCCACACAACATCGACGTGATGCACACTGAAAAGAATATCTCCAAAGACATTTTTGTTACATTGTTCGGCATAGAGGGGAAATCAAAGGATAATACTAAGGCTACAGTCGATCAAGAGGAGCTATGTGCTAGACCGTTACAAAACATGCAAGAACCGAAAGGAAAGCGGAACTGGATGAAGCCAAAGGCATGGTTCAATCTTGGAAGGCCAGCTATGAGGGAAATTATTTTGTTGGTGAAAATGCAGTTGATGTTCCCCGATGGGTATGCATCAAATCTAAAGAGGGGAGCGAGTCTTGAAAAATTGAAAATATTTGGTCTAAAAAGTCATGATTGACACATATGGATTGAGAGGATAATGCCGGTGATGTTGCGTGGCTTCATCCCTGAGGATGAATGGCTAGTACTGGCAGAGCTGAGCTATTTCTTCCGTGTTCTTTGTGCGAAAGAACTATTGCCTGGCCTCCTAGAAGAAATGGAACAGTTGGCGCCGGAGTTGATCTGCAAGTTAGAGATGATCTTTCCGCCAAGCTTCTTTAATCCAATGCAGCACTTGATTTTGCATCTCCTGACCGAGGCAAGATTGGGGGGGGGGGCGTGCAAAATCGTTGGTGCTAATCAATTGATGCAGAAGATGCTTCGAGTAAAATGTAAAAGTAAACGTAGATGTGAGGCATCGATGATCGAGGCATTCATCACTGAGGAGGCGGAAAACTTTGTGACAGCACATTATGAAGCCAAAAATTGTCATTTGCATATTCCGAAGCCTCGGTACAATGATGACGACCCTAAAAAGGGTCGGTCCAACCTCAACCTATTCAAAGGGAATCTCACACCAGCCAGTGGTTGGAAAACAATATCATTGGATGTTGAAGAATCGCGGACATTTCGATGTATCTCTTCAACAACCTAACGGAAGTGTGGCCGTACATCGAGTAAGTTCTTGGTACATTGTTTCGCAACTTCTAATTCCATTGAAACGCTCTTATTCCTGGATATTTGATGCAGTCGATACGTCGCCATATTCTCGTATGGATCGATGATCCAAAAGGATTCCGTCGAAGAGTATGAGCTTCTAGCAAAGCAAGGAGGCGAATATCCCGGTTTCATCTCTTGGTTCAAAAGAATGGTAATTTCCATTAGACCATTTCATTTCTTTGGCTAATTTGTGACTAATGCAACAATACTTCCATATTAAACTTGTAGGCTAATTCAGAGATTATGGATGCCGAATTGAGACAAGTAGCTAATGGGTTTGACTATAAGGTCCGTTCATTTGACAAATACGACATCAACGGGTATCACTTTCGTACATATGGAAAAGAGCTATCTATGGCCGACCGAAAGTCTACAAATTGTTGTGTCTCTACTATCGGCGAAGGAGGTATCGAGTATTATGGAAGAGTTGAAGCAATTTATGAACTTCAATTCTATGGTGAAAACCCACCAAACGTCGTAGTCTTCAGATGTTATTGGTTCCAGCCGAGGGATACGAGAAGGACTCGTGAACATATAGGGCTAGTCGAAATCAAACAAAGCACCCATTTGGATGTTCCCGATGTCTATATTACGGCTCAACAGGCAACCCAAGTTTTCTATCTACCATGGGCCTGACAAAGTGATCCAAATCTCAGTGGTTGGGACATCATTTATGAAGTGCCACCACGTGTTAGACCACCTCCCCCAATGAAGAGGATTATGAACATCACATTAACCAAGACACATATGACGTCCAAGAAACACGTCTTTCCAAAAAATGTTTCAAGAACCACTCTACTCCACCCCAGAACATTGAAGTAGACAACGATAGTGAATCCGAGTTCACCCCTGAGCCGGAACAAGAAGAGCCGGAACAAGAAGAAGTTACTGCTAGAGATGACCTGTCAATGCTTGAACAATTATGTAAAGGTGGCCTTCCACATGATGATGCATTTATGAATGATGATGATGAGCACGTCATTACCTATAGTGATGATGATGATGCATTTATTGATCCCAGAGCATTTATTGAACCCGACGATCCAGATGATTATTAGGTATTCAATTTTTTTGTTGTCCTTGATTTATATAGTTATTTGTATGATTGTACGATTTATATAGTTGGTATGTATAATTTTCTTACTTTGTATGATTGTTTCTTATACATAGTCCCATGGTCTCATGTCCGTCCCCGTTGGCCCTCGCCCGCTTTATGATTCGGATGTGGTAAATTCTCTTTCATAAATATTTGTTGCATTTCACATTTATGACAATTATGGCCATCAAGTTGACATAGAGATATTTTAATCTAGGAGGTATGTGAACCAGAATTTGAACCGACCCTCTTGTCGAGAAGTTAAATTTAGTTGAAAAAGAAAATGATTATTTGAAAGAAAAAATTAAAAGAATTGAATAAGAGAATATGACATTGGAGTTGTATGTTGCCGATGTCATCGATGATCACAAGATGAAGATGAATGCAATGCGCTTGAAGATGGATGCAATGTGCCTGAAGCGTAAGAAGATTAGAAAATATTTCATTGATAATGAGGCTTGGTATCATTATGCCGTTGGTTCAATTGTTACCTTAGTTGCGATCTTCTTCACATTTGTTGTGATGAGGGTAAGTTTTCTCTAGTGTTTTGCTTTAAAATGGATACATAGCTTATTTTCCACCTAAATGGCATAATTACCTTATTCAGAAAAAAAGAGCTATACTTAGCTTATTTAGTTCATTTATGACATACTTAGCATACTTAGGTCAAAAATGGCATGATAATCTTTGTTACCTCCAAAATGATATAGACTTAGCTTATTTTATCGAAAATGACATAATAACCTTACTAAGCTCCAAAATGACCTATTTACCTAGCTTAGCTCTAAAATGACCTACACTTAGCATTTTTACATAACTTAGCAATAAATTGGCATTTTTACCTACCTTAGTTAGAAGAAGAAGAAGAAGATAAAGAAGAGGAGAGGAGAAAAAGAAAGAAGAAGAAAAAAATCTTCTTCTTCTTCTTCTAACTAGTCTTCTTCTTCTAACTTTCATCTTTCCCAATTTGCAGATTCGCTTTACATGAGGAAGCTTGGAGTCATGGAGTGTACTATTCTTCTGGTGCTTCCTTGTTGTTTATGAAAACTTGTTTGGATATGTATGTCTATATGGATATGTTGTTGGAAACTTGTTTCTGGTTATGTATATATGGATATGTTGGACTTTGTTGAACTATGTTATTGGATTTGATGAAATATGTTGTTGGACATGCTATTGGGTATGTTGGATATGTATGCATGTATATCTGTGTTTGAAACCATGTCTAATTAATTGGATTTAAATAAAAACAGGGGATATATAACATCTTTGTCGTCCGCTAGCGGATGGAAAAGAGCTATACCGTTTGCTAGCAGACAGCAAAGAGGACACGTGGTAGTTACCTGTGCAAACTAGGAACACTGTCTGCCTATTTGGTCATTTTGCCGTCTGCTAGCAGACGACAAAGTGACCAAATAGGCCTGGCAAACCGAGCCATCTATGTCGTCTGCTGGCAGACGATATAGCTGGCCACGTGGCAGCTTCCCAGTGTTGTCCTAGCTAAGCTCTTTGCCGTCTATGAGCGGATGGCAAAGAACGCCGTTAACCTCCTAACGGGTCTCACCCCACACCATTGCCTTACATTCTCTTTGTCTTATGCTGACCTCAGATGGCAGACCGCACAATCCTTTGCCGTCCGTTTCTACAAAGCGGATGGCAAAGAAGGCCTTTGTTGTCACGTGTTCAGACGGACAGTTTGCTGTCCGCTGGCTGATGGCAAAGGAATTTGCCGTCCGGGATATGTGCATTTGCCGTCCGCCATGGCAGACGACAAAGAAGCTGATTCCAGTAGTGATGGCTTCTTCTCTCTCTTTGGATCTCAATACAAAGTTCTCCTCGATCTTCTTGGAGATCTATTTGATGTAATTATTTTTGCGGTGTGTTTGTCAAGATCCGATGAATTGTGGGTTTATGATCAAGATTATCAATGAACAATATTTGATTCTTCTCTGAAATCTTTTATGTATGATTTGTTATCTTTGCAAGTCTCTTTGAATTATCAATTTGGTTTGGCCTACTAGATTGACAGTGACAGCAGGAGTAGCAAGGCACGTATTGTACTGTTGCCATCGAGGATAAAAAGATGGGGTTTATATCATATTGCTTGAGTTTATCCCTCTACATCATGTCATCTTGCCTAATGTGTTACTCTGGTCTTATGAACTTAATACTCTACATGCATGTTGGATAGCGGTCGATGTGTGGAGTAATAGTAGTAGATGCAGAATTATTTCGGTCTACTTGTCGCGGACGTGATGCCTATATAAATGATCATGCGTAGATATTCTCATAATTATGCACTTTTCTATCAATTGCTCGACAGTAATTTGTTTACCCACTGTAATACTTATGCTATCTTGAGAGAATCCACTAGTGAAACCTATGGCCCCTGGGTCTATTTTCCATCATATAAGTTTCCAATCTATTTTATTTTGCAATCTTTATTTTGCAATCTATATAATAAAAATACCAAAAATATTTATCTTATTATCTCTATCAGATCTCACTCTCGTAAGTGACCGTGAAGGGATTGACAACCCCTTTATCGTGTTGGTTGTAAGGTTCTTATTTGTTTGTGTAGGTGCGAGGTGACTTGTGTGTAGTCTCCTACTGGATTGATACCTTGGTTCTCAAAAACTAAGGGAAATACTTACTCTACTTTGCTGCATCACCCTTTCCTCTTCAAGGGAAAACCAACGCAGTGCTCAAGAGGTTGCACGCCTCGTGAGGCTTGGTCCCTCGCGAGGGTCTTGGATTGTTGTTGCTGAAACCGGGCCATCGATGGAGCCATGCCGTGTGCCGTAGGCTGGCAAGTCTGGGTACCCCCATTCCCAGGACGCCGACAACATCGGCTTGAAGAAGCAACGGTGCGACAATGCCGACATAGGTCATAACTTGTGACGAAATCAATGTCGGCTTGATGAAGTTGCTTTGTGGTGATGCCGGCACACCCGACTTGTGCAATCCATGGGGCGACGATGTTGGTGATGATTTAGCCTTCACAATGCCGAACTCTTGGTGGTCTTACTGAGATGATGATCGAATGAGGTTTGACCTTGGCTTGATGAAGCGATGACTAGTCAAACACAGGTCGGCAACCATGGAGCAACATTGTCGGGCTGGTTTGACACCGTCGTGATGGTGAAGATTGCCTTGACAAAGGTTCAAAAATCTGTAGGCATGTGTTTGAGAACAACACACAATACCCTAGAAATAAAATCCTCCAAAAAGGATTTCCAATATCCCATTCATGAAGAAAGATGAACTCGGGTCGGATTCATATTCGCGCAGAAAATAGATCCGAAAATTGATCCACTCATCGGAAGTTTACCGGAGTTTGAATGGTCGGATCGAGCTAAAATTTTGAGGGGTGGTAGATATATAAATGTTGCAGCTGTTGAACGGTTGGATCTTCCAAAAGTTGTCTGAGATGTATGCTGGGATCCCCGCTCCAAACTGGTCCAGATTCGCGTCCAGATTTGACACCTCTTCGGTAATATCAGAGATCACCAAAGATTCCTCCATCGAAACATGATGAAATTTTACAGGGTTGTTCTACACTCAATTCCAAACAGTTCTATTGAAGCAATCGTCAAAGTGACACTCGAGGAGATGGGAACGACGAACATGAATCTGCTGTCCAGAAAAAACTGCTATCAATCTACAGACGAGCCATCAATCCTTTGTGATCTGACTTCGAAACTCTCAATGAAACACCAGTGTCAGTGTCAAAACTGGAAGACCTCAGGGTAGGGGTTCTCGAACTGTGGATCTCGGACCAAGGGTAACAGGGACAAAGGAGACGATGTTTACCCAGGTTCGGGCCCTCTTGATGGAGGTAAAACCCTACGTCCTACTCCTATTATATCAGTTGAGATGTATCAAGTATAGAGTTGATCTACCTCAAGATCATAATGTGTGGTCTAACTCTAGGGTTAGGTAAATGATTTTATGTTCATGTCATAATTACCTATTGACTAGCCTGGCCCGGCTTATATAATGTACCAGAGGCGTAGGATAACAAGAGTCCTAGTCGGCTACATCGGTGGAGAGGAGTCCTTGTCTTGATCACCAAGTCTCATGGAATCTTCCTCATACAAGTCATGGGCTGCCCGAAGTGGCCCATTAGTGAACCGCCATGAGGGACCTTGTCCCAACCCACCTGGTCGGGAGACGACGTGGTGAGTACCACATAGTCCAGGACACCATGTAGGTGCAATATTTGCCCTCCTGTGTTTTGGAGATTGTTGATAGAAATAGGCATGGACTAATTTGTTTGCTAGTGCATACAAAGAGAAATAGTCCATGCAGAACTAAAGAGAATGCTTTCTCCGGTGTCAATTTCAAGGAACTTCACCGAAGAATATCTGCGTTGCAGAGAAGAATGAGCTACATTAGTTGAAGTCATGTAGGCGAGAAGATTGATGTGAAGAAGTTAGCCCCTCGAAAATTATGGCTGGCGTGAAGCAATTGGTTCGGAGATTCTATCCGAAAAAGTTGACAGCAGTGAATGGAAGTAGAAGACAAAGTGAAGACGTAGTGTCGGGGGTTGGGTGCGACATATGCCAAAGGATGGCTTATCATGGTGGGAGCGAGTACAATGTCGCCGGTGCCTGGAAACGGGATAAGGCGAAGGCATGCACGCCGGCGAATCTTCCCCAGCTTCGGGGCTCTCCGTGGAGATAATACCCCTACTACTGCTCTGCGGGGTCTCCGCATGATCACTATGGCAAAGTGTGTACACGGTTGCTCCTTGAACTGTTTCCTGGAGGTAGGAGAAGGCAAGGCTAGTTCTCTCCTTCCTATATGATCTGGTCTAGTGATAATGGATTCCAAACCTTTGCATGGGTGCCCTGGGGGTTTATATAGGCCTACCCCCAGGGGTATAATGGTAATCCGGCTGGACGCGGGCCCAGCCATCAGTCTCTCTGGCCGCAATCTTATCCGCCGACTCCTGGGGCCCGCCGACTAGCTCGGTACGGAGCCGACAGGCCGCGTCCGCCGCGGGCGGGTCTTGCCGGCTGCAGATTACTGTGGCCGTGCTTCTAATGACGCGAGCTCGGTCATGGGGTCGTGGCAACAGCTCCCACGTCTGGCTGGCGATCATTGTTGCCATGCCCTGTCGTGCTGGTTAATGGCGCACGGGGCCCGTGGGAGGGGCCGGCCAACTCCTAGGGGCCGACTCCCAACTGGGCCGACTGGTGGCGCTCTCACCGTCTTCCATACGCCCATCGACTGGTGGGACCCGCCGTCCCTGGGCCGTACCAGCAGGCTGTCATGGGCCCAGGACTCCGCCCACTGGGGCTGACGTCAGGGCCGGCATGGCAACAGTGTTGCTCCGGGCAGAGATCTCCACAGGTACGGCGTACTATGGCTACGCCTGCCCTTGGAAAAGGGGTGGGAGTGGACCTTACTATGGCCACTCCCCGTCCCATCCCTCTTTATGAGGGCATGGGGTTGTTGGCGTCGCGGGCCGACTCCCCATGGCCGGCTTCTCTAGAAGTCGCCAGTCAGGAGTCGGCTCATCCTAAAGTCGTCCCTGGGACTCGGCCGCGAGTGGGCAGTCGGCTGGCTCACCGCCGACTCTCAGAAGGCGGCTCTTCGTCCTAGGGTCTCAAGGGGCACAACCTTCCCTGATGTCTTGAAAGGTTCTAGGCCTGGGTTAGCCTACCCATGGCCCATTACTCCGACAGTAGTCCCCGAAGCTGGTGAGGCACTAAGGGTGATATGTCGAGGAGCCTCAACAGTTTCTTCTTTCCGGCAGTTGGATCTGGGCCTCGCTAGCCGTCTTCTGTCAAGCCGATTAGTTGGAGCCGGACTTGCTTAAGGCCGACTTGCCCCTAAAAAAGTTTGAACGTCGCGGCGGAGTCCAGGCGGCGTGCCTGATAAGCCTCCGGGTTGCCGCTCGTTGTGGACCCATCGCGAGGCGCCACGTGGCTGAGCCAGTCTGCCCACCCACGCGCGCGACGGGGCAGGCCTATAGGTGGGGCCCGCCACTACCGCGCCTCGGCGTGTGAACGGATCCTTTATGGCCGTGCGGACGGTTGGGGTTCCCGCGCAGTTACTGCACGCAGTAACTTCACGTGGTAAATCGTGGGGGTCATGGGTTCCTGGGCATAGTTAATCCCACAACTGCCCCATAGGCTTCTCAGCCTACAAGCCTATAAGTAGGCGGGGGGAGGGGGCGGCGACGCACGCGCGCCCATCTTCCCTACTCGCTTTCGCTCCTTCTTGCTTCTTCTTCCTCTCGCCGCTGCTGCTCTGAACCACGCCGCGCCCGCAGCGATGAGCTCTTCCTCCGCCGCCGCGCCTCCTGTTGTGCGCTCCGAACTGTGGGACGGCTCCGAGGTCGACGACGATGACGTCGAGATCCTCTGCAAGACACGGCGGCTGCCCGGCAGGGGCTTAGTGCGGGTCCGCCTCGCACCGGAGGGGGAAATATCGCCGGCACCGAAGGAGGGCGAGCGGGTCATATTCTGCTCGCACCTTATGCGCGGCATGGTGCTGCCGGCGAGCGGCTTCTTCCGCTCCTTCTTGGAGTTCCACGGGTTCCAGCCGCACCACCTTACTCCGAACACGGTGGTGCTGCTGGCTTCCTTTGCCACCTTGTGCGAAGGTTTCCTCGGTGTTCTCTCACCATCGAGCTCTGGGGTGAGTTCTTCCAGTCCAAGCTCGGCACACATGTCGCCGGCGTGCCGGCCCAGTGCGGTGCGTTTATCGCGATGCGGAGATCAGTGGCCGACAATCCGTTTTCCACCATCGCACTGATTAAGTCGGTGAAGATGTGGCAGCGGTCCTATTTTTATGTGAAGAACGTCGCCCCAGAAGGAGACTGGGTCAACCTGCCGGCTTACAAAGCCGGCGCGCCGGCTGGAAGGCTCCCCAGCTGGTCACACCAAGCGAGGACGTTGTCTCCTGCTGGTGCCGCCGCCGTCGCGCGACTCCGAGTGCTGACGCAGTCGGAGGGCTTGACCAGGGCCGACTTGCTGGCCGCCTTCATGGTGCACCGAGTCCTCCCACTCCAAGGCCGACCTCACCTGATGTACCAGATGAGCGATCATCGGGACCCGAGTCGGATGTGCTCCAAGGACATGCCTCACACGGAGGTGGCGGACACGGTGAACTACATCGTGAACTACGGTCTCTCGGTGGATTGGCGGTTCAGCAAGGAGCCGTACTCACGTGCCAACCCCCCGCCTATTGTAAGTCGTCTCCCTTCTTCTTCTGTTTCTTTTGTTGCTGAGTCCGACTTGTCCAGTCTGACCATTTTGGTTTTGAATCAGAACCCTCTCATCCCTCCTTCGGCAGGCACCACGGGGCCGACTCGTCAGTTTGTCCCCGATCAGGCGGAGAGCGACGTCGGCGATCCTGACTTGGGGGCGGCGGCCATGGAGGCCGACACCGAGGGAGGAGGAGGAGCAGTAGGCGGCTTCAGGCCAACAACCACTTTCACTGACTGGCCTGATGATGATGCTGAGGGGCAAGTCGCCCCGCGTCACCAGCCAAAGGCTGGCCAGCCAAGCGCGAGTTCCTATGCCGTCTTGGACGCTCAAGGCGGCGCGAAGAAGCACCGGGCCGGGCTGAGTACACTTGGTGGCCGGTCGAAGAAGTTTAAAGGAGCGGCCGCCGCGACCAAGCGGGAAGAGGCGGCCGCGAAAGCCAACCGCTTCCGCCAGGAAGTGAAGAAGCCGCCGCTGGTCTCTGCGTAAGCGCCTCCGTCCCTTATCTTTATTTTCTCTTTGTTGATCTTGTCTGAGTCTTTCATATGCTTCCCTCGCTTTAGGGCTCCCCTCACTCTTGAGAGGGTTGCCGTCGCCTCCGTTATGGGGTCGGCGGAGACGTCTGCCGCTACTCGGTGGATTGACCCCGCCTGCCGTCGACCTCTGGGAGGCGATGAAGCGGAACACGCAGGAGAAGCATGAGGAGAAAGAGGCCGCCCGCCTGAAGAAAGCGGAGGCCAAGAAGGCGGAGGCCTCCGCCCTGAAAAAGCTGGAGGAGGCCGAGCCTGCCGTCGCGGCAAGGCGGTAGGCTAAGGTAGTCGCGCACCGGCGGTCGGCGGTGTTCGTCACCCCTCTGAACTCTGCGCCGCCGCCCCCGGAGTTCACGGGGCAGTCAGGGGAAGCCGGCGGTGAGTTCCCGATAGTGGAGAGGGGCGGCGGCGACGCCTCCATGCCGGACGCGGTCGTGCCGCCACTGCCGCCCCCGCCGCCGTCTAGGAGCGCGCAAGGCAAACAGCCGGCGGACCCGCCCTTGCCACCGACTGAACACAAGGCCGTGCAAGGCTACTCCTTCAAGTCCACTCGCCAACGCGCCGCCGTCTTGAGAAGGCGACTTCGGCGCCACGCCCCTTGGAGACCATCACCGCAAGCTCGACGATCCCAGACGCCGAAGCGACGAGCGCCGCGCCCATTGGGTGGGTGTGAGGAGGTGGCACGGGCCCGCTGAACCAGGCGCTTCTGGATGTCCAGACAAAGCTGCGAGCTAAGAGCGACGCTATCCAAAACTGCACCAAGGCGCACCTGGCGTCGCGGGCAGCCATCCGGATATGCTTTCTCCTTTGTCTTTGTTTTCTTGTTCCTCTCTGTGGGGGCGCGCCAGCGCACCCACTGGGTGTAGTCCCCGAGTTTCGGGCCGGCTGCTGAGCAAGCGGCCCGGAACTCCAATTGGTGAGTTCCGGGTACTAACTTTTGTCTGAAATACTTGCCGCAGGACTATCACAACCTCCGTGTCACCGCCTTCAACCGCAATGTTGAAGAGCTGGGCAATTGGACCGCCGACTTGTCGGAGAGCTGGAGTGAGTCCTTTTTCTTCTTTGTGGGGGCGCGCTAGCGCACCCGCAGGCTGTAGTCCCCGAGATTCGGGCCGACTGCTGAGCAGTCGGGCCGGATCTCCCCGGCGACCTTCTTTCTTGATGACTTAATGCCCTCATTCTTATTTCTCTTCAGAGGCCAACGCCACTCTTCAACAGCAGCTGAGCGAAGCCAACACCGCGTTGCGAGCCAAGGGGGAGGAGTGCAGCAAGCTCGCCGCAGAGCGCGATCTGCTAGCCGCACAATTGGCAGAGAAGAAGGGGCTTCTTAAGAAGACGCAGAAGGAGGCGGAAGAGGAGGTGTCCGCCATCCTGGCAGGGTTCGCGAGCGAGCGCTCCTCCTGGACTGACGAGGCAATGCTGGCCTCCGGCTTCCACGAGATCGAGGACCTCGTCGATGGCGAGCTTCTTTGCTTTTCTTCTTCGAGCCGCCGACTATAGGTCGAGCCGACTCCTGGTTTTTTGACTTTTTCTTCATTCTTTCCGTCTTGGCAGACTTCTTCCCCGGCCACTCGCAGGCCGCCATTCATGCTATCGAGGCTGACCGCGAGGAGCCGAGGGTAGATGGCGCGGAGATCGCCGCCGACGCCCTCTCGACCCTTGATGAGCATATTCTAAGCATTGGGTATCGTCTGTGGCCGGCCCACCAGATGCTGCACCGGCTTCAACGTGTTGGCGCCCAAGCGATCGCCGCCCTGTGGCCAGACCTGCAGGCTCCGCGCACACCCAATCGGACTGCCGACTGGCTGGAGGTTGCGGTTGGCCGTCTTGAGGCCTGGAAGGGTTCCTCGGCCCGGGCTGGTGTACGCCGAGCCTTGGAATTTGTTAAGGCGTGGTATCCGGGGCTGGACCTAGACCGACTGGCCACACTCCGGTCGGAGGCCCAGCAGGAGTAGGCAGCCATGGAAGACGCCCTTGTCAAGCGTGCGGCAGCGATTGCCGAGTACACCGATACCAGCATCTTTGTCCCCGAGCGGGCTGAAGATGGCGGGGAGGTACCGCCGGAGTGGTTTGGGATGAACCCAGACTACGGCGAGGACTCGACGGAGGTGATCGGCTCCAGCGTCGAGGAGAAAGACGAGGCGGAGGATGGAAGCGAGACGGAGGCACCGGAAGACAGAGCGGACGGCCAGCCTCAGCTCGACCGCGCCTCCAGCAACGAGCTGTGCCCGCCCGAGCCAACTGCCACCGGAGGTGATCAAGCCAAGACCGCCCAGCCGGCCGCCCCAACATCCGACACCGCCGTCACCTCTGATCCTCCGATCCTCCGAACCCGTCTGCTGCCTCCTAGGCTGCCACCTTATCTTTGTTTTATCTGCTTTAATAATCTTTGAAGAACTCGTTAATTCGCACAATTCCTCCCGCGAGGTGTATTTTGAAATCCTGCTTGAAGATTCGGCCAAGGGCCTTTGTTATGTAAATATTCATCCGACTTCTATATTTTCTTGCTCATTGCTTCTTTGGCTTTTTCCTTTGCCGCCTTCCCTCAGTTGCCGTCTTTGTCAGTCGGACAGCCGCTCTGCAGACTGTTGCTGGATCAAATTCTTGGTCACTTTTGGAAGGCAAGTACTTAGCCATTTTTAGAGTTGTTTTAGCAAGTCAGATAGAAGGTGGCAAGCCGACTGCTCAAGAGTCGATTTGCGAAAAAAGGCTGGAAGCCGGCTTTAAGCTATGTTTATGCTTTGAGTCCTTAGCCATTTTTCATGTGGACGCCCATTCTTCCTTACTCCTGCCCACCAGACAGTCGCTCTGCGAGCTGCGGCTTCTGATAGGAGACGGCTTAGGCGCCACACACTACTTGTCCGGCTGCAGGAAGCATTTCATAGCGCAGGGCGGCAAGTCCCCGGGCCGACTAGTCGAACCCGATGCCAAGCGGCATAACAAAGAGTAATATACTCGAAGGCATAATTCTTATCATATAGATAAAAGAGGGCAGTCCTCGAGCTCTTCTCGGGGGGGCCCGAAGTCTTAGTACTTTTAATACAAAAGGTAGCATGGTACATACTGCGTTTAACTGTAAAATTTTCGGAGGAGATTTGCATTCCATGGCCACTCTGTCTCTTTGCCGGAGTCGTCCCTCTTGCATGCTCGGGGCTTCTAAGCGTCGATCAGGTAGTAGGAGTCGTTGCCCAGCACTTTGCTGATGATGAAGGGGCCTTCCCAAGGCGCCGACAGCTTGTGCTGGCCGGATGTTCGCTGGATCAGTCGGAGCACAAGGTCGCCCTCTTGGAAAGATCTCAGCCTGACCTTCCTGTTGTCGTATCTGCGCAGGCTCTGCTGGTAGATGCTGGACCGGCTGAGTGCCAACAGCCGGCCCTCTTCCAGCAGATCGACGTCGTCTTGACGTGCTTCTTCTGCTTCTTCCTCGGTGTACATGGTGACTCGTGGGGAATGAAACTCTATGTCCGTTGGGATGACGGCTTCAGCACCGTAGACGAGGAAGAAAGGCGTGAAGCCAGTTGACTTGTTTGGAGTCATGCACAGACTCCAGAGGACGGCTGGCAACTCATCGAGCCAGTAGCCAGCCGAGCGCTCCAGAGGCTCAACCAGTCGGGGCTTGATGTCGGACAGGATGAGGCCGTTTGCTCGCTCCACCTGGCCGTTTGACCGTGGATGGGCGACAGACGCTAGGTTCAGTCGGATGCCCTGTGTCACGCAGAAACGGGCCAAGGCGCCTTTGGCAAAATTTGTGTCGTTGTCGGTGACGATGCTATGTGGTACGCCATACCGAATTGTGATGTCGGAGATGAAAGTCACGGCAGTCGGACCATTCAGTTTCTTGACTGGCTTCGCTTCTATCCACTTGGTGAACTTGTCCACCGCGACAAGTAAGTGAGTTAAGCCACCTCGTGCCGTCTTGAATGGTCCCACCATGTCTAGGCCCCAAACTGCGAAGGGCCAGGCAATGGGGATGGTCTTGAGTGCAGAAGCCGGTTGATGTGGCTTGGAGCGGAACTTCTGGCACCCTTTGCATTTTGGACCAATTCCTTGGCCTCTTCTAAGGCCGTTGGCCAAAAGAAACCGTGTTGGAAGGCTTTGGCGACGAGTGCTCTTGAAGCTGCATGGTGGCCGCACTCGCCTTGATGGATGTCTTTGAGAATTGCTTGGCCTTGCTCTGGATATACGCATCGCTGGTAGACACCAGTGACGCTGCGCCTGACCAGCTCTCTGTTGACTATGGTGTAGGCTACCGCTAGGCGTTGTACTTGCCGAGCTAAGATCTCATCAGTCGGCAGCTCTTTGCTCAACAGGTATTTGAGGATGGGCTGGGCCCATGAGGGTCCTGCTATTTCTTCGACTGCCAGAACTGCGACTTGGACGAGGGCGGCTAGGCTGGGAGGCGGCGGACTGGAGTCAACAACCGCTTGCTGGATTAATGAAGTCCCCGGGCCGACTAGTGCAGCCCTCGGGCCAAGTTCTGGAGTCTTCGGGCTGGCCGCCGTAGTCCCCGGGCCGGGTTCTGCAGTCCCTGGACCGGCTTCGACTGTGGCGGCTTTGGAGCCATCTGCCAAAATCCTCGTACCGTCTGCCGGAGCTCTGGAGTCGGATCCGACTTCTTCGGGAGGAGCCGGCACAAAGATGGAGTCTGATTCTGGTGAAGGCTTGACAGACGGCTTGAGGAGGCGTTGAAGGGCGATGCCGGATGGTATTGCTTGGCGGGTGGAGCCAATTCGTGCCAGGGTATCTGCTTGGTCGTTGTCGCTTCTTGGCACATGGAGGAACTCGCACCCCTCGAAATATCCACTGAGTTGCTGCACGAGGAAACATTAACTCGCCATGTTTGCATCTTTGGCGTCCCAGTTGCCAGACGACTGCTGGACCACTAAGTCGGAGTCACCATAACACAGGATCCGGCGAATGCCAAGTTCTTTAGCAAGACGGAGCCCGTGAATGAATGCCTCGTATTCGGCGACGTTGTTGGAGGCGGCAAAGTGGATTTACAATGCGTATTTGAGCTTGTCGCCCTTAGGAGAAGTGCAGACAACGCCGGCTCCCAAGCCGGTGCGCATCTTGGAGCCGTCGAAATGCATCCACCAATGGGTGGAGTCGGGCGTTGGTGGTAGGTACTGGGTCTCGGCCCAGTCGACGAGGAAGTCGGCCAGTGCTTGTGACTTGATGGCGGTGCGGGGCTGGTAGTAGATGGTGTAGGGAGCCAATTCTATGGCCCATTTGGCCACTCGGCCAGAAGCATCTCGGCTTCCGATGATCTCGGCAAGTGGGGCCGTGCAGACCATAGTGATTGGATGCTCTTGAAAGTAAGGCTTCAATTTCTTGGCGGCAAAGTGCACGCCATAGCACATCTTCTGGTAGTGGGGGTAGTTCTGCTTGGAGGTCGACAGCACTTCGCTCAGGTAATATACCGGTCTCTGGACAGGTAGTGCCTTGCCTTCCTCCTTGCGTTCCACTACAATGACTGTGCTGACTACCCGGCTGGTGGCGGCGATGTACAGGAGCATGGGCTCCTTAGGAGTTGGAGCCGCCAGAACGGGTGGAGTAGTCAACATCTTCTTCAACTTGAGAAAGGCATCATCCGCCTTGTGGTTCCACTCGAAAAAAGTGGTCTTCTTCATGAGCTGGTATAAGGGGAGAGCTTTCTCGCCCAGCCGACTGATGAATCGGCTGATGGACACCAAGCAGCCAGTGGACTTTTGCACGTCTAGCAGTCGGCTGGGTACCTCCATCCTCTCAATGGCCTTGATCTTTACAGGGTTGCACTCTATGCCACGTTCAGAGACCAGGAAACCAAGGAGTTGGCCGGCTGGTACTCCGAAGAGGCACTTCTCATGGTTGAGCTTGATCTGGAATCGGCGCAGGTTCTCAAAGGTCTCCTTGAGGTCTTCCAGCAGTGTTCCATGCTTCTCCGTCCTCACCACCACATCGTCCATGTACACGTGGGCGTTTCTGCCGAGTTGCTTGAGGAGGCACTTCTGCATGCAACGCTGAAAGGTGGCGCCGGCATTCCTCAAGCCGAACGTCATGGTTAGGTAGAAGAATGCTCCAAACAGTGTGATGAAGGCGGTCTTCAGTCTGTCAGCCGGGTTCAGCTTGATCTGGTGATATTCTGAATATGCATCCAAGAAGCTCAACAGCTCGCATCCGGAAGTGGAGTCTATCACCTGATCAATTCCTGGCAAAGCAAATGGGTCGTTGGGGCAAGCCTTGTTGAGGCTTGTGTAGTCAATACACATTCGCCACTGCTTGTTCTTCTTCTGTACCAGGACCGGGTTGGCTAGCCATTCTGGAAAGAATACTTCCATAATGTAGCCGGTTGCTAGGAGTCGGGCTATCTCTTCTCCGACAACTCTTCTCTTTTCTTCTAATAGGCGGCGCAAGGGCTGCCTGACTGGTTTCGCATCAGATTGGACATGTAACTTGTGCTCGGCGAATTCCGTCGGTACACCTGGCATGTCTTTGGGGGACCATGCGAAGATGTCCCGTTTCTCACGGAGGAAATCGACAAGCTCGCCTTCCTATTTGCTATCGAGGTTTGCGCCTATGACAACGTACCTCTCTGGGTGCTCCGGATCCAAGGGTATCTTCTTTGTCTCTTTGGCCGGCTTGAACGAACCCTCAGCCTCCGACTCCTTGGGGTTAGGCGACACCTCTAGCTGCTTGCCGGCCATCGCCACAACCCGGTCAAGGAGCCGCTTCTCGGCCGCGATCACCAGGGACTCGGCCAACCGACTACTTTCAGCCGCATAGGCAGATGACTTCCGGTAGTCGCCGGCTACGGTCAGAATCCCCTTGGAACTAGGCAGCTTCATCATGAGGTAGGCATAGTGGGGGACCGCCATGAACTTGGCCAGGGCGGGTCGGCCAAGTAATGCATGGTATGGGCTCTCGAGATCCACCACCTCAAACCAAATTGACTCTCGGCGGAAGTGATCTTTGTCTCCAAAGAGGACATCAATCAGGATCTTGCCGATTGGTGAGCAGGAAAGGCCAGGAACAATGCCGTGGAACACAGTCTGGCTGTTCTGAAGCTATCTTTGCTTGATTCCCAACTTCTCCATGGTGTCCTTGAACAGGATGTTGATGCTGTTGCCCCCATCTATCAGAACTCGCGAGAAACGAGAAGCTCGACTATCCGTGGCAAAGGTGGCATCCAAGACCAAGTCATAAGAGCCCGGACTCGGCATCACCTCTGGGTGATCAGTTCTGCTCCAGCTAATAGGCTTCTCGGACCAGTGCATGAATTCTGGTGTCTCGGATGCTATTGCGTTCACCTCTTGCTGCTGCAGCCGCCTGCTGCGTCGATAATCAGCCATGCTGGTAAATACCATGTAGGCTCCGTGCTCTTCGGGGTACTCGTCTTGTACTGCGCCGACTGGCCTGACAGCCGGCTGCTGGGGCGGAGGCGGAGGCGGCTGCCCAGCAGGCGGGGGAGGCAGGAGGCCGTCTCCTTTAGCGATCCTGGTGAGCTAGTGGCACTTCCGGGTGGTGTGATTCGACGGCTTCGTGCCGCTGTGGAACTTGCAAGGACCATCCAGAGTCTGCTCGTATGAGAAAGCCGGCAACCAGTTGGGCTTGCCGCCTTTCTATCGCTTGAGTGGAGGCTGCCCATCCGGCTGCTGGTCTTCGACTGTCGCCACCTGCCGGCTGCTGGAAGCCGGCCGCGGGGCCTTGAGCTTGTGGTCGCTTGGCTATTGTCGCCGACTGGCATCTCCAGCCGGAGTTCTAGGAGCCCGAGGGGCCACTTTGCCAGTCGCGCTAACTTGAATCTCCGCCTTCATGGAGGAGTTGGTCGTGGCATACTTGTCTACTATGATCAGCAGCTCGTCGAGGGTTTCTGGCTCGTCGCAGAGGAGCTTGTGCTTGAGGAGGGTGCCTTCTCTGCACCCGGCGGTGAATTACTCGATAGCCTGCACCTCATGCACGCCCTCACAAGAGTTCGGGAGCTCAGCCCAACGCGTGAGGTAGTCGCGGGTCGACCCGTTGGGGCCTTACATGCACAAGGAAAGCTGGCGAGGCTTGGGAGGACGCTTGTACGTGCTTGTGAAATTGCAGACGAATGCATCAGTGAAGTCGACCCAGCTGTTGATGTTGCGGGGCTTCAAGCTGTTCAGCCATGTCCGGGCCGTGCCCTGGAGCATGAGCGGAACGTATTTTACGGCAACGCGCTTGTTTCCGTTCGCTATGTTGACGGTCGTGGAGTAGTCAACCAGCTAGTCCTCCGGCTTCATGGAGTCAGTGTACTTGGGCGTGTCTCTTGGGAGCGTGAACCCTTTGGGAAAGCGCTCGTCTCGAATGCGGGGCCCGAAACAAGGCGGACCTAACTCGTCTTCTTCTTCCAGCGCCAAGGATCGGTGAAGTTGGTCGATTCGGTGGCGGGCGTCGTTTTCTCCGACTCCCTCTCGGCGGCCAAGGCGGTCACCGATAGTCGGATGGTCAACAGGTGGCAGGGAGACTCGCCTTTCCTTGCGAGGAGGAGGAGGCGGACCGTCGTCCCGTCGTTCTACTGCTCTTGGAAGGCCGTCTTGGTCGCGCTCTATGGTAATGCGAGTCCGACTGCGGCTGACAGCCGGATCCTTGTCTTTCCTTCCTCGGGCGCCACCAGACGGCGTCCGAGACGTCGCGCCTTGGTCTCGGCGTGGAGGCGGGTCGTTGTTTTGTCGCTGGGGCGCCTCTATGCGGCAGCCGACCTCGTTCTGCGCGGCAGCCGCGTCGAGGAGCCGCTGGACTCGCTCTGTCATCAGGCGGCGCTCTTCGCCCTCGAAGTTGTCCAGCTCGTCCGCCGCCGCCTGGGAGGCTCGAATGTTCTCCGCAGGCGTGGCGTATACAGGGAGATTTGCCCCAAATAGGTTGGCGATGGCCACGCCGCACTGCTGGACCATGCCTAAGCGGCTGGGCCCAGCTGGGGCTAGCGAGCCACCCACAGCGCGATCCATTTCATGCTGGTAGGCTTCTGACAAGCGTCTCATGCTAGCCAGCTTCTTCGCGCCTTCGACAAGCTGGAGGCGGCATGCCTCCAGCGTCTCTGCGTCAGCGTCTTCCGGAATGGGCGCGGTCAGGTCTTGCAATGCCGCGCCAAGTGGGTCATGCGCTCCTCCGCCGGGATGCTCGTCATGACTGATGACGAGCACCTCTGTGAGGGTGCTTCCGTAGCTCTCCACGCGAGGGAGCGGCTCATGGTAGACCACCACGTTGGTGGGGAACGCGTCAAGCGACACGGTGTGGGAGTCGACCAGCATCGGGTCGGTGGAGCCTACAGACTCCAAGTCCATGGCAGGCTCGCCGGCGATGTGGAGTTGGTTAAGGAGGCCCGCGAGGAGGCTCTCGGGGCCGCCCGTGCCTGCATCGGATGCAGGCTCGTCGGAGAGGCGAACCTCGCCGATAAGATCGGCGAGGCGGCAGGCTGCACGGACGATCTCAGCACCGTGCAGCGCGTCGGCGCAAACTCCATCTAGCATGCCGGGCTGGCTACGCTCGCCAGGGAGAAAAAGGGTTCCCGTCCAGAGCAGGTCTCCGGATGACGGTGCACCAGGCGCCACGGTGGGCGCCAAATGTCGAGGGTTGGGTGCGACATATGCCAAAGGATGGCTTATCATGGTGGGAGCGAGTAGAATGTCGCCGGTGCCTGGAAATGGGATAAGGCGAAGGCATGCACGCCGGCGAATCTTACCCAGCTTCGGGGCTCTCCATGGAGATAATACCCCTACTGTTGCTATGCGGGATCTCCGCATGATCACTATGGCAAAGTGTGTACACGGTTGCTCCTTGAGCTGTTTCCTGGAGGTAGGAGAAGGCAAGGCTAGTTCCCTCCTTCCTATATGATCTGGTCTAGTGCTAATGGATTCCAACCCTTTGCATGGGTGCCCTAGGGGGGTTTATATAGGCCTACCCCCAGGGGTACAATGGTAATCCGGCTAGACGCGGCCCCAGCCGTCAGTCTCTCTGGCCGCCATCTTATCCTCCGACTCCTGGGGCCTGCCGACTGGCTCGGTACGGAGCCGACAGGCCGCGTCCACCGCGGGCGGGTCTTGCCGGCTGCGGATTACTGTGGCCGTGCTTCTAATGATGTGAGCTTGGTCATGGGGCCGTGGCAACAGCTCCGACGTCTAGCGGGCGATCACTGTTGCCACTCCCTGTCGTGTCTGGTTAATGGCGCGCGGGGCCTGTGGGAGGGGCTGACCGACTCCTGGGGGCCGACTCCCAACTAGGCCGACTGGTGGCGCTCTCGCCGTCTTCCGTACGCCCGTCGACTGGTGGGACCCGCCATCCCTGGGCCGTACCGGCAGGCCATCGTGGGCACAGGACTCCGCCCACTAGGGCTGACGTCAGGGCCGGCATGGCAATAGTGTTGCGCCGGGCGGAGATCTCCGCGGGTATGGCATACTGTGGCCACGCCTGCCCTTGGAAAAGGGGTGGGAGTGGACCTTACTATGGCCACTCCCCGTCTCATCCTTCTTTATGAGGGCATGGGGGTTGTTGCGTCGCGGGCCGACTCCCCATGGCCGGCTTCTCTAGAAGTCGCCAGTCAGGAGTCGGCTCATCTTGAAGTCGTCCCTGGGACTCGGCCGCGAGTGGGCAGTCGGCCGCCTCGCCGCCGACTCTCAGAAGGCGGCTCTTCGTCCTGGGGTCTCGAGGGGCGCAGCCTGCCCCGATGTCTTGAAAGGTTCTGGGCCTGGGTTAGCCTACCCGTGGCCCATTACTCCGACACATAGTATTCATTTTGCTGTTCTTCTTTCATTTATTTGAGTCATAGGACCTCTGTACTATTAAGAGGGGTATTGGTTCTCTAAGCTTAGATCCACTGTGATGCTTAGCCCAATCCTATGTGAGACTAAGAGAAATCTTTTTATGTTTCGAATGATTACATGGCAGCGGTAGAGGATAACCCACAAGTATAGGGGATCGCAATAGTTTTCAAGGGTAGACTATTCAACCGGAATTTTTTGATTTGACACAAGGGGAGCCAAAGAATATTCTCAAGTATTAGCAGCTGAGTTGTCAATTCAACCACACCTGGAAGACTTAATATCTGTAGCAAAGTATTTAGTAGCAAAGTAGTATGGAAGTAATGGTAACGGTGGCAAAAGTAACAGTAGCAGTTTTGTAGCAATCATAATAGTGGCAATGGAAAATTAACATTGCACAGATCAATATGAAATGAACTCGTAGGCAATGGATCAATGATGGATAATTATGTCGGATGGCATTCATCATGCGACAGTTATAACATAGGGTGACACAGAACTAACTCCAATTCATCAATATTATGTAGGCTTGTATTCCGAATATAGTCATATGTGCTTCTGGAAAAGAACTTGCATGACATCTTTTGTCCTACCCTCTCATGGCAGCGGGGTCCTAATAGAAACTAAGGGATATTAAGGCCTCCTTTCAATAGAGAACCGGACCAAAGCATTAGCACTTAGTGCAAACATGAACTCCTCAAACTACGGTCATCACCGGGAAGTGTACCAACTATTGTCACTTTGGGGTTGCCGGGTCATAACATGTAGTACACTTCTGCAGGATGCTGCTAACGTGACACTACGATCAGAGACCGTTCAACGAAACTGTGTGCGATGCAATAATCGCAAATGGTGGTGTAAAAAACCCGTCAAAAAAGGTGCAAAACATTTGCGATGATGGATGCGTCAAACACAACTTAGATTTTAGTTGCGTGTGCGATGCAGGGCATACGGTTTAGTTCAATTAACTGTTTGCGATGAGGTAACACAAAAGAAATGGGCAGCCAGATGGAGGTGTGTGCGATATACATCATATGGTTCACTCGGATGAACTGTTTGTGATTAGGCAACTCAAAAGATACGGTCAGCCAGATCAAGGTGTGGGCGATATATGGCATGCGGTTCACTCAGATGAACTGTTTGCATTGAGACAAGAGAACATAAACGGGCAGCCAGATTAAGGTGTGTGCAATGTACATCATATGGTTCACTCGAATGAACTGTTTGTGATTAGGCAACACAAAAGAAACGGTCAGCTAGATCAAGGTGTGTGCGATATACAGCATGCGGCTCACTTGGCCTTCTCGTCAGTGTGTGACCTTTGTGGCAACCATTCGCTCCCCACTAGCCTCTTCTTGTACCGTGGAAACCGTCCACCGCCTCTTCGCCTTCCCTCTCGATTTGGAACTGCTATCACACGCTCTTCCTCCCTCCATTTGCCTTCACCCTTCCTTCTGCCATTGTTCGATCATCTTCTACATGGAGGGAACAGGCCGAAAACGACCCCATTATTCTTGCCCCAATCTGGAAGATGACGTGGTGGAGGAACTCATTGATTGGTGCAACGTCATCACCTCGGCTAGCATGGCAGGTTCGTTCAAGACCATTCTCGACTCAACTAATAACATCATTACAAGGAATCCAAGGGTCCAGGAGCGGTTTGATCTCCCCTATCTTCTTCGCCGTGACCCCGCTGACTGGCGCGGGGACGAGGGAAGCCTCGCCTTGTGCAACTTGATGCCGCTTGATAATGACACGTATGATGTTAAGATGCCATCGCTTGAGGGCTAGGCTTGGGCAGGCGCAAATGGATATTGGGTTGTTTATATTGGGTACAACTGCGAGTGGGAACTTGTGAATGTGTACACTCGTCACCGGGTTTGACTTCCAAAAATCTCAGACCGCCCAGAGGTTGAGTACACCGGTATTCTACGTGAGTTCAAATATGATCATGGTGACCTTCGTCTACAGAAGATAGCAATATGTAGAGTTCCCAACCGCTCTTGGGATTACATGAACTATGAAGTTGTTGCTATCTTCGACAAGCTTGTTGCCTTCCTTACTTCCACGTCTCGATGGATATTGCTCAAAAGTCAATTTATGTACACGGATGAGTACTGTGATGCAATTCAATATGAGGGTCTTGTGTTTGCTTCCACCACTCGTGGCACTGTTTTTGCATGGAATCCTGATGCTTTCGGTATGTTTGTCTTCCACCATAATTATAATTGTTTCATCCACATGCATGCGGGTTAGCTAGTTTCCCTTTACTGATTAACCTTCTTGTGTTTCCAAGGTCATGTGAACATTCCACCACGTATACTTGAAAAATTTTATAACCAAGGGGGAGATGACGATGCTGATGATCACGAGCATGAGGACCCACATACTAAGTGGCGCATGGCAACTTATTCCGATGGATCACCTCTTCTTGTCAGTATATAGGGCACTGCTGATGTTACTAAGGAAGCAGGTGTTATCTCGCATGGTCGCACTCTCTGGACCTATTCCAACATCTGTTGCGGGGTATTCAGGGTGGATACTAGTGTACTAGCGCCAACACCTTCCCCCTGGTTCAATATTGAAAGTTTAGGAGGAAACTCGCTCTTCCTTGGACAAAACTATCCAATGATGGTGGAAGGCGATCCAGCTGCTGTTGACACAACGTTACTACTATTTATGAGAAGCAAATGTATCTATACCTTGGACATTGCTATGCTTCCCTACCGTCCCAATATGGGTCCCGACATAGGCCACTTCAGCCTGGATGATCAGTCCTACGTTGGTCTCGAGATTGATAGTAGCTGGCCCTTCCTAGAGAATCACTTCTGGTTGAAAGCAAGCGTTTCCAACGCCGACGAGTGGTTGAGCTGAAGTTCATTTCATCGCTTTGTTATTTGTTGTGTGAGAAAAACTTTACTTTACTAGGATGTTTTGTTGGGAATGATCTATAATCCAATGTGTATCCTCATTGTCGTTGTGGGTTGATGACTTGTTGTATGTAATCAATGGTACATTTGCATATGCGTCCATCAACTCACGCCTACTAGTGGTTTCCATACAAACAGTGCTAGTGATTTTAGTTGCAAAAATTAGTTAGTGCTATTGTTTTTTAGCTGCATATTTTGACAAATCGCAGGGTTACAAGGTTGACAAATCGCAATGTTACTAGGTAAACAAATGTCAATCTTTCCTATTTGAGAAATGGCAACATACACAAAATGGAAGATGCAAATCTTACCCAATTGTTTCTACGTGGTTCCACACGGGTCATCCAAAACAACCGTTTGCGTTGAAGGGGTGCAGAAATCCTGCTCGGCACATTTTCCCTTGGCTTCCTGGGGAAGCTGTCGGTTTGCGTACATGTGTTCTAACTAAAAATTTTGCGATGAGTATTTATATTTAAAAACCATTGACGTTTTTTCAAATGAAAAACATTTGATAAGTCTGTACATTAAGAGAGAAAAAGGCAAGTTTGTTCAAACCATATCTTTCATTCAGTCACACTGCAAATTTATATTCAAATGATCGAGAATCCGAGATACAGTATTAAACCCCCAAAAGAACTATTTCCGGCGGCGGCCGAGGCGGCGTGCCACGCTGTCGTTGTCATCCTCCAGGATGCCGTTGTTGCAGTCTTCAAGGTAGCACAAAATGTTCTTCACTTGTAAATTAAACATCATGTCGTCACGCGATTGACGAGTGGGGCGCGGGAGGACGGCAACTGGCGCCATTGAGAGGTAGCGGTCGACGGCAGCGTCCCATGCCACTGAGGGGGTGGGCACACGGGCATGGGCGTGGCGGGTGCAGCCAAATGCACGAGGACCGGCACCGCGGAGGGTGGAGGGGCGCGCATGGGCAGGGGCACGGGTGCGGCGGGTGCAGCCAAATGCACGGGGGCCGACGCCACAGTGGGTGGAGGGGCTCGCACGAGCACGAGCGCGGGCGCTGATGCTAGCATGTACATGAGCTCACGCGGGTCCGCGGAGACCTCGCTGACACCCTCGGCTTACAACTCTACGATAGTGCTCGGCGACCAGCCCGTCAATGCTACGGGGATGGTCGCTGGCGCGGGCGCGGGGATGGGAGCTGTGACGGGAGCGGGGGCAGCAACAGCCGCCGCCAACTTGTTCTGGGCCATGTCCATGAGGCCCCATTACTCCTTATTTTCTATCTCCTCCGGCTCGGAGTCGACTTCACCAAACTTGAAGAGTAGTGGCAGATGATCATTCTACGCCATGGCTTTGGTGGAGGTCTGCGGGAGGGAGGGGAATGGGAGGCGAACAGTAAGGCCGCCTGTATTAAACAGCGGCTCGGGCACCATTAATGGAGAGGAAGGCGGGCGGCCATGGAAGTCAAAGGGCTCGCTTCCCAGTGAGCCTGCACAGTGTATAGCTTGCACGCTTCCCCGTGAGCTTGCGCATTGGAGGACAACTTGCACGCCTCTAGGTCAGCCTGCGCACCGGACTCCACTCGCACGCCTCCCGTTCAGTCAAGGTCAAGCAGCAGTCCACACGACACCTCCTATAGCCATTAAAATGAAGAGATGTGGCGTCACCTGAATGGTTACCAGAACGCACATGATTTGAATTATACAACCATTTGAGATATTAAAGTGGCAGCTATTTTTTCAAAATGCCTTTGTTGGCTGTTATTCGAGTGCGCCTTTTCTCAAAATGGACACGAAAAATACCACAGCATGTCTGGTGCCATTCCATGATAGCATGCCAAGTTTCATGAATTTCAGACGAGTTTTAGATTTACTAGAATTTAAAAACAAAGTATCTCAACATTTTATTGGCAATCAACGGTTCCCTGGTGTTCGAAATTCACTCCCATTTCTTGCATGGGACCTAATCATGCACCCAAGGACACAGATTTGATTTTTCAACCAATTTATATACATTGGAGCATGTGCATGTAGTTCAAATTTGAATTATGCACATAAATGCATTGAAAACTCGGCTAATGCATAAAAATGTCCAAACGAACCCCGAAAAATCACAAAAATGGACACAACACTCTTGTTGTTCTATGTTGACACAAGAAAAAATTGAAAGCAATAAGAGGCAACGGATATCGTTTCGTCCCCAAAGGTGGGATGTTCCATATCGAAACCATCATGCTTGTTGTGAGAAGCATATACCCAAACCTGCCCCAAATGGGACAATTTTTTTACCATGACATGTTGATGCCGCTCCATGATCGCATGCCAAGTCTCATGAATTTCTGACGAGTTTTGGATTTACTAGAATTTAAAAACCAGGCATCTGAATGTTTTGTCGGCAATCAAAGGTGCCCTAGTGTTTGAAATTCATTCCCGTTTCTTACTTGGCACCTAAGCATGCACCCAGGGACACATATTTGATTTTTGAACCAATTTATATGCACTGGAGCATGTGCATGTAGTTAAAATTTAAATTATCCGCATAAAAAAATGAAAATTCAGTTAATGCATAAAAATGTCCAAACGAACCCCAAAAAATCACAAAAATTTACACAACACTCCTGTTGTTCTATGTTGACATGAGAAAAAAATTTGAAAGCAATAAGAGGTAATGGATATTGTTTCGTCCCCAAAGGTGGGACATTCCCTATCGAAACCATCATGCTTGTTGTGAGAAGCTCTGGTTTGTGAGAAGCATGTACCCAAACCTGCCCCAAATGGGAAATTTTTTTTACCACCGCATGTTGATGTCGCTCCATGATAGCACGCCAAGTTTCATGAATTTCAGATGATTTTTGGATTTACTAGAATTTAAAAATCAGGCATCTCAATGTTTTACGGGCAATCAATGGTGCCCTGGAGTTTGAAATTCATTCCCATTTCTTGCATGGGACCTAAGCATGAACCCAAGGACACAGATTTGATGATTCAACCAATTTATATGTAGTGGAGCATGTGCATGTAGTTCAAATTTGAATTATGCACATAAATGCATTGAAAACTCAGTTAATGCATAAAAATGTCAAAACGAACCCCGGAAAATCACAAAAATTGACACAACACTCCTGTTGTTCTATGTTGACACGAGAAAAACTTTGAAAGCAATAAAAGGCAATGGATATCATTTTGTCCCCAAAGGTGGGACGTTCCCTATCGAAACCATCATGCTTGTTGTGAGAAGATCTGGTATGTGAGAAGCATATATCCAAACTTGCCCCAAATGCGACAAAAATTTTACCACACCATGTTGACGCCGCTCCATGATAGCATGCAAAGTTTCATGAATTTCAGACGAGTTTTGGATTTACTAGAATTTAAAAACCAGGCATCTCAACATTTTGCCGGCAATCAACGGTGCCCTGGTGTTTGAAATTCATTCTCATTTCTTGCATGGGACCTAAGGATGCACCCAAGGAGACAGATTTGATTTTTCAACCAATTTATATGCACTAGAGCATGTGCATGTAGTTCAAATTTGAATTATGCACATAAATGCATTGAAAACTCAGTTAATGCATAAAAATGTCCAAACGAACCCCGAAAAATCACAAAAATTGACACAACACTCTTGTTGTTCTATGTTGACACGAGAAAAACTTTGAAAGCAATAAGAGGCAATGGATATCGTTTTGTCCCCAAAGGTGGGACATTCCCTATCGAAACCATCATGCTTGTTGTGAGAAGCTCTGGTCGGTAAGAAGCATATACCCAAACCTGCCCCAAATGGGACAACTTTTTTACCATGGCTTGTTGATTCCGCTTAATGATAGCATGCCAAGTTTCATGAATTTCAGACGATTTTTGGATTTACTAGAATTTAAAAACCAGGCATCTCAACGTTTTGCCGCCAATCAACGGTTCCCCGGTGTTCGAAATTCATTCCCATTTCTTGCATAGGACCTAAGCATGCACCCAAGGACATAGATTTGATTTTTCAACCAATTTATATGCACTGGAGCATGTGCATGTAGTTCAAATTTGAATTATGCACATAAATGCATTGAAAACTCAGTTAATGCATTGAAATGTCCAAACCAACCCTGAAAAATCACAAAAATATACCCTCCAGGACGGGCGGTGCCCAAAGCCGACCTCACCTTCCACTCAGGGGATCAACCCGCTACCACAGCCGGCTCGGGTGCACTCCCAATGCTCTGCACGCCCACCATCTGCAGCGTTGCCATGACCTAGACCCTAATCAATGGCGGAGCAGGCCTCAACGTGCTCTCCGTGGAAGCTTTTGGCTTGCTTCATGTGTTGTACGGACGGCTCCGCCCCACCAAGCCTTTCTCCAGAGTTGGCAGTGGGTCCACCAGCCCTTTGGGGTAGATACGCCTCTCGGTCACCTTCTGTACCCGGGAAAACTACCGCACCGAGCTCATCGACTTTGACATCGCCCGCATCGGCCTCCCGTACAACGCCATCCTCGGGTAACTAGCTTTCGCTCAGTTCATGGCAGCGACACATCCGGCCTACAACCTCGTGAAGATGCCGGGCAGTAGCGGCGTCCTCACTGTCGCGGGAGACACCAAGGAAGCTCTACGGCTCTCAAGCTTACCTTCAGGGCCGCAGCGGCAGCGCGCCCAGCCGGTGAAGCCACCCCAGTGGCTAAGGAAGCCGCGCCGACCAAGAAGAAGTAATTGTTCACTCAAGACCGGGTCAAAACGAAGCAATTACCGGTCGAGGAAGGTGGATCCTCGGGGCCACCTTCACCATAGGCGCCGGCCTCGACCCGGGTCAAGAGGAGGCCTTAGTGAAGTTCTTGCGCGTGAACAAGGAGGTATTCGCCTGGGAACTCAAGCAGCTGATAGGGGTCCCAAGGGGGTAATCGAGCATCACTTAAGGGTTTGCCCCAATGTGCACCCTGTGAAGCAGAAGGTGCGGCCATAGTCCACAGAGAAGCAGTCCTTCATCGTCAAGGAAACTCGCAAGCTGGAAGCGGGTGGGTGTCATTCGTGAGGTCCGGTTCCCGGAGTGGCTGGCGAACCCTGTCATCGTGCCACAGAAAGGCGGGAAGGAACGCATGTGTGTTGACTTCACCAACCTCAACAAGGCATGTCCCCAAGACCCGTTCCCGCTTCCGCGTATTGACCAGATCATCAACTCCACCGCTAAGTGCGACCTACTGTGCTTCCTGGACGCGTTCTTGGGCTATCACCAGATCAAGATGGCAGTGGAGGATGTGGAGAAGACCACCTTCCTGACCCCGTGCGGGGTGTACTACTACACCTGCATGCCGTTCGGACTACGCAACGCTGGGGTGACCTTCTAGCAGCTGATGCACATCGCCCTGGGTTAGTAGCTCGGCAAAAACATCGAAGCCTACATCGATGACATCGTGGTAAAATATTGGGAGGCGAGAACCCTGATTTAGGAGCTGGAGGAGACCTTTGCTAGCCCGCGCCAAGTGGATTTGCGGCTCAACCTGGAGAAGTGTGTGTTCGGTGTTCCCTCCGGCAAGCTACTGGGTTTCCTTGTTTCTCACATAGGGGTAGAGGCTAGCCCCGAGAAGGTCAAGGCAATAGAAGACATGAGCCCACCACAAACTCTCAAGGAAATGCAGAAACTTGTAGGCTGCGTGACCTCGGTGGGGCTCTTCATCTCCAAGCTGGGGGAGTGCGCTCTGCAGTTCTTCAAGACGATGATGAAGAAAGTCCCGTTTGAGTGGACCCCAGAGGCAGATCTCGCATTTCAAGACCTCAAGAGATACCTAACCAGCCCACCGGTGATGGTGGCACCTCGCCCCCTCGAGCCTCTGGTGCTCTATCTGGCCGTTATGCCTCACTCCGCCAGCTCAGCCTTGGTGGCGATTCGGAGGAGCACCGGGCCAAGAACCCCCAGCACAATACTACGTCCCTGGCTGAAATGGTGCAGTCACAAGACGGCGCCACTAAGGCCAAGACGATGCCCATAGATGGTCACACCCCACAAGACGGCGTTCAAGGGCCCGCGGAGGCCCAGATGGGCGACTAGGCTCCTGATGTCCCCCACCTCAGGAGGCACCACAACCTCCGGAGGACACAGGTTCCATTGACGCTCCCTCCCTTGTCGAGCACCCAGTATACTTTGTCAGCAGCGTGCTATGGGACGCGAGGGCACGATACCCAATGCCGCAGAAGCTCTTGCTTGCGCTCCTGGTGGCCTCATGCAAGTTGCGCCATTATTTCCAAGGCCACCCAATTAAGGTCGTCTTAGCCTACCCTCTGGAGAGGGTGCTCCGGAGCCCCAATGCCGCGGGGAGAGAGCTGAATGGAACATTGAACTACAAGCATTTTAGTTGGAGTTTAGCATGACTAGGGTTATCAAGGGAGCTGCGCTTGCTAACTTTCTTGCGGAATGGACCGACGCTCCGGAGCCCGAAGTAGGCGAGAGCCGATCCCTATCACCGGGAAATGAAGCACCGGATGGCTGGGTCATGTACTTGGATGGTGCTTTCGCACGACAAGGTGCAGGGGCTGGCGCTGTGCTCATCTCGCACACCCAAGACAAGCTATATTATGTCATGCAGCTCTACTTCCAGCGGGGTGAGAAGGTCTCCAACAACATCGCGGAGTACAAGGGGTTGATCGCTGGCCTCAAGGCCTCCGCAGCCTTAAGGATGAAGCATCTCACCATCAAGGGTGACTCGCAGCTCCTCGTCAACTTCTCCAACAAGGTGTAGGAACCAAGGACGAGCATATGGAGGCATACCTCGCGGAAGTGCGCAAGATGGAGAAGTAATTCCTGGGCCTAGAGGTACAACATGTGACACACGGCACCAACAAGGAGGCTGACGAGATCACCAAGAACGCATCGAGGCGGCTACCCCAAGAACCTGGTGTCTTCGAAGAGAAACTCTTCAAGCCTTCGGCGACCCCTGCAGCTGCGGAAACTAGGTCACCTTGAGAAGAACTCCCTCAGCCAGCAGCCTCGGGAGCCCCCGCTTGCGGCCCTACCTTAGGAGCAAGTCTGCTCCTGGTGCTCGAGCCTCAAGAGGGGTGCTAGACCGAGGAATTCAAGGCATATCTGATGCATGGGACGCTGCCAGAGAAGGAGGAGGACGTGGAGCGTGTGGCTCGGCAGGCTACGACATACTGCATCCAGGATGATGAGCTGTACAGAAAACAACCAAATGATGTTTCCTTGCGCTACATCTCTAGGGAGCAGGGGAACAAGCTGTTGGCTGACATACATGGTGGAGACTGCGGGCATCAGTCATCGTCACATACTCTGGTTGGCAAGGCGTTCTGTAGTGGGTCCTACTGGCCCACGTCACTCAATGACGCGACCGAGCTGGTAAGGTCCTGCGAGGCCTGCCAGTTCCATGCCAAACAAATCCACCAGCCGGCTCAGGGCCTTCAGACTATCCCGCTTTTGTGGCCCTTTGCGGTCTGGGGGCTGGACATCCTGGGCCCGTTCCCGTGGGCGCCTTGGGGCTACCGCTACCTCTACGTCGCCAATGACAAGTTCATTAAATGGGCAGAGGTCGAAGCCGTCTGCACCATCCCAGCCGGGTCAGCAGTTAAGTTCATCAAAGGCCTCATAAGCTGGTTCGGGGTCCCTAACTGCATCATCACCGACAACGGCTCACAGTTCACTAGCAATCTTTTCAAGACCTATTGTGCTAACCTTGGAACGCAGATTTGCTACGCTTTGGTGGCATACCCCAGGAGCAACGGTCAAGCCGAGTGCGCCAACGCCGAGGTCCTGAGAGGCCTCAACACCCAGACCTTCAAGAAGAAGGTCGAGGCCTGCGGCAAGGGCTGGCACGATGAGCTCTTGTCTATGCTGTGGTCCATCTGCACCACCTCTACCAAGCCAACAGGCGAGACCCCGTCCTTCCTCGTCTACTTAGCATAAGCGGTTCTCCCTCATGAGGTCAGGCATCGCTCCGCGCGGGTCCTGGCATTTGATGAGACGTAGAAGGACGCCATGCGTAGGATGGCCATCGTGCAGGGGGAGGAACCCCATCGTGAAGCCTTGCTCCGAGCAGCAAGATACCAGCAGGCGCTACAACGGTACCACTGTCGCAGCGTCTGCGACCGGATGCTTGTGGTGGGGATCTCGTCCTGTGGTGGGTGTGTCAGATCACGGGTTCCAGCAAACCCTTGATGTTCGACCATTGGGATGCGCGCGAAGGTTTTCTCCCTATCGATCCACGCCCTAGCTCGCTAAGATCTTGCGGATGAACTCGACGAACTCGCAACATAGAAAGACACAAGATTTATACTGGTTCGGGCCACCGTTGTGGTGTAATACCCTACTCCAGTGTGGTGGTGGTGGATTGCCTCTTGGGCTAATGATGAACAGTACAAGGGGAAGAACAGCCACCTGAGCTTGAGGTGTTCTTGTGCTTGGTGAACTTGTGTGGGTGAGATGATCTTGGATCTGCTCTCGACTTGTGATGAGGTTGATTCCCTCCTCCCTATGGTGGCTAGTTCTACTTATATAGGCCCTGGTCCTCTCCCCAAATATTGAGCGGGAAGGGAGCCAACAACGGCCTATTCAAAAGGGGACAACTAGTACAAGTTATCCTGACAAAAGGTGGTCTTCGCCTGCCAAAGGTTCTTGTGATGACGCCGTCTTGGGCTCCATGGTGACCTCCGTCCTGCCATCCTTCTGGTCTTAGTCTTGTTGCACCGATATAGAAACCTTTCCTTGATACCTCGGTACTCCGCGCCTGCGCTTGCCCCCTTGGCACCAAAGAGGAAATGAGGACACTGTGTGCTGGCGCCAGCTTGGTCTCGATCGTCATGGCTCATGTCACGAGGACCTCACGAGGTGTGCCTTGCCTTGATCTCTCCGCCCCTCACGAGCCTGCTTGGCGAGGCCGCTCCTGAGGAGGTCTTGCATCGTCCGCATCGCGAGGCTTGGCCCCTCGCGATGGTATTAAATGCCTTGTCGATGAAGATGTGCCATACAGACCTGCCAGCCAAGCCACGCCGCGGGCCGCAGGCAGGAAAGTCTGGGGACCCCCGTTCCCAGAACGCCGACAATAGTCCCCGGGCCCAAGGCGCGCTCGGGCTTGGCTTCACGGCGAAGCCAGACGGTCAAGTGCGGAGCGCCACGGGCCCGAAAAGCCTGCGGCCTCGGTTGACGCGTGGCAGTTGATTGGACGTGGGCGTCTCCGCTTCCCCATGCTGCCTTTGAATCCGCCCGGCTATGCGGCCCTTGCAATGTACACAGTTGTTCTCCCATTGCCCACGCCTTGCTTCCATAGTCCCTTTTCTTCCTTGAGACTCTGCCCCTACTCTCCAATCTAACCTACACTCCGCCTACTTCATGGCCATGGCGCCGAAACAAGCAGACAAGGGGAAGAAGCCGCTGTCTCCGCCAAGTGCACCTCCGGCCGCCGAGCCTGCAGTCGGCAGATCCTTGGTGCTCAACAACGAGGCCATGGAAAAGGTGCGTCCCATGCTCGCCACTAGTTTCAACGAGTGGGAGGGAACGGTGGCTTGGCCTACGTCTCGCGCTCGCATCGCTCGGGCGGTCACCAAGGTCCCAGTCTTCATTGATGCCCTTTGGGCGGGCCTGATTCCCCCTTTCTCTGCCTTCTTCAATGCGGTGCTTGAACACTACCAGATCCATATGCTGCATCTCGACCCCCAATCCATGACTCTCCTCGCCATCTTCGCCTTTGTGTGCGAGGACATGGTGGGCATCGCTCCTTCTGTGGCCCTTCTCCACCATTTCTTCTTGTTGCATCTGACCGATCCCCGGCAAAGCTCGGGGTGTGTGAGCTTCCAGGCCATGGCCGCGACGGCAGGCACGGGGATCGACTTCGAGCTTCCTCCATCTATGAGCGAGTTTCGGACACGGTGGGTATTTGTCGACGCTAGTGTGCTCAGCCCACTACTCCACGCCCCGTCAACGCCTGCCGTTCCCCACTCCGGCTAGGTCCACAAGAGGCTCGCGAGACCCCATCTTGTCCCCGCCTGGCTCAGGCTAAGGATGCTGAAGGATCGCGACATGACCGCGCCGATGGTGGTGAAGGAGTTGGTCAGGCACTGGGTTGTTCCGCTTCAGCGCCATTCTCGCCCGATGTGGACCTTGCTCAGCAGTCAGGACCATATGAGGTTTCAGGAGTCCGAGCTTCCCCTTGGGACACGAAAAATGGTGCTCAAGTTCCTGTCAGGTGTCCCTTCTCTGGACAACTTGCCTGGGAAGAACTGTCTATTGTACCACTTCAGGAACAAGGCTGAATTCGAGGGGAGCATGCCTTCCTTTGATGAGTGGGGGCTGCGTCCGGACGTCCTGGTGGGGTCCCACGAGAACCCTGCCAGCGTGGTTCCCCTCTTCATCGCTGGTGCCGAGCTCGTCCCGAATGTGGGTGTAGGGGGACGAGCGCCACCGGAGGCTGGCGGCATGAGTGCTGATGTGCGGACGCTGCCTGGGGCTCCTGAGGCGTCGTCCTCAGGATCCCGCGATTCTGGGACGCCGGTCGCTGAGGCAATGCAGCACGCGGCTCCCGAGGCTGAAACTCTGGAGGCCTCGGGAGGTCGCGGTGAGATGGCGCCTGACTGTTCTCCATAGCCAGGCACCCCTGAAGTCGTTCTCCCGAGCACTTCACCGGGCTCACCCCGTACTGGCCGCCACGTTCAGCGCTTCTGTCGGCTTTGCATGGACTTTGAGGAGCTCCGCAAGAGGAAATGATCTCCGAGCAGCAGCGATATCTTCGGGCCGTTGAAGCGACGAAAGTGCATCACCGTCGATGAGTAAGTACCTTATCTTGGTGATCTTATATGTGCCATCTTACCTTCCTGATGATTGTCCCCTCAAGACCCCTTCTGCCAAGGCTATGAAATCTCCTGAGAAGCATCTCCCTCTTGTCCTGTCGTACCCGCCAAGCCCCAGTGCCGCAAGCTCAGGTGCTTCCCATGGCATGGGGTCAACCGTGGGAGTTGGTTCGTCATCAAGGCGCCCCAATCTTGCGCCTTCACCGTCCTTCCTTCACAGCCTCGCTCGGAGCGCAGCAGGCGTGCCATGGGCTCCTCCCTGGTCACGGTCGGCAGCTGGCTGGCCTCGGCCCTGGGGTCTTCTTCAAGCAGTGGGCCTTGTTCAGTTCAGGCCCCTCGCGAGGGCCGGCTAGCACCTGGGGCCACGCCAACCCCCAGCCCCCTGCTGAGAGGGGGGGCGCCGCACTAGGCTTCGCCCACAGCCCCCGTGGCGGAGAGCGAGATGGGCCGTCTGCTCGAGTTCGAGTGCAGGCGGAGCATCGTTCATCATGAGCTCTTCCAGGAGGCGACGGACATGATGAACCAACTCGGCGAAGAACTTGACGGTGTCGACGTGCGCCTTGAGGCCGAGGGTCTTAGGTTGGCGGAGGAGTGGCACAGGCTGAAAGTGGCCATTAGCCTCGAGCGCCACCAACGCGAGCTAGAAAACATGAAGGCTGAGGCCTCCCTTGTGGCCTCCCGTGAGGCCTGCTCCTGAGCTCTGGAGGAGGCTCGTGAAGCTGGCTGCAGAGAAGCGCGCTTGGGAGATCCACGCTTGGGGTGCATCCCTCGAGCAGCAAGTGGAGACGCGCAAAGCCGCCCTCCCATCGCTGAGGGGGACGCCTGCCGAGGAAGACAAGGTCTGGAAGTGCGAGGAGGCGTTGGCTCTGGAAGCCGTGGAGCGTAGCCTCGAGCTTGAGCAACTGGAGACGAGGGAGCGTCTAGTTGCCCAAGCGGAAGATGCCGTCGGGGCTCGCGAGGTCAAGGTCCAGGAGGAGGTCGACCGCTGGGTGGCCGAGGTTCGCGCGGATCTTCAAGGCCGCCACGCCCTAAAGCTGAAGCTTCCGGGGACTGAGGGAGCGGGCAGGAGGATGTGAGGAGGCCATGGCCGCTGCCCTGGTCACGGCGCAGGCGGACTTGGCTTCCACCCGCGCCGAGCTGCTTTCTCTTCAGAGACAGGTTGATGATGCTGAGGTCGTCGTGCCACAAAACAGGGAGGAAGTGCTTCAAGGGGGGATGCTGGAGCGCGCGCACGCCCCCATGCTTTAGGGCCTCTGGAACAGGTCTAATGCCACCCTGGGCTTCATCTGCGACGAGAAT
>NC_041392.1:406531943-406605137 GCF_002162155.2 Triticum dicoccoides
CGTCAGTCACCTGAGCTTCTTCACCAACGTGGTGACTCGCCTAGAAGCCCGGTCTAATAGGGCTCGCCAGCTTGTGGAAGAGAGAAGTCACAGTCTGCTTGTGCGCGTGTTCTCCCGCGTCTTCAGCCACCTCCAGAACATTGATCTCAACTTTGATTTCGACGCCATTACTGCTCCCGTGTCGGAACCAATCCGGGGCGACTTGGCGCGATGGGTTGAAAACCACGTGGATGCGCTGGTCAGGGCCTTCACTCCTGACGATGACGGGGTTGTGGTTGCGGTGGACGAAGGTGAAATGGTTAATGACGGCGTCGTCGACACCGACGAAGGTGGAGGCAACGCCAACGATGGTGACAGTGACGCCATCGACGCATCTGAAGATGACATGAGGGACGCGGCGAGCGACGTATCCGGCTGATTCCTTGTTTCCCTATTATTTATCCTATAAAAACTTGGGCGTGGCCCTAGAAGACTGTAAGAGTATTTAGAGAGGGGGAGCCCCTCATATAAACAATCGCAGCTTTTATCCGTTCGTGCTAAATTGAGTACGCGTCTTCATGAGCTTAGGCACGCCGAGGCAGGGTTGTTGTTACGGTTTACCTTAGCTTGGACGAGCCCAAAACTGGCCCGAGAGATTGCAGGTTTTTGAGGAGCTCCTGATGAATTTGTCGCCACACCCGAGAGGGCCGTGTGATAAGCGAGCGGCCGCCACGGCTCGGCACGCGCGTGGCTCGTGTGCTTAATGCCCAGCCCGGCTCGCGAGGGGGAGCGACTGGCGCGAACTCCGAAATAAGGCAAGAACGAGACTGCGAGAAATAACTCGAACGAGAAAAGGCATCCCCCCACGCGCATCAAATGAAAATTAGACTTCAACTTAAATCCAAATCCAGAAGGCAGGGTTAGAGAAAAGAGATCCAAAGCAAATGGCCGCGTCCGGCGCCTAGTCTAGTCTTCGACTTCTTCTCACCAGCGCGGAGCTAAGTGCTGCCACTAGGCGTGGGAGGGAGCCCCCGAGGCCCAAGGGCGGCTCTCCGGAGACTCCGGGACATGTACAACCCCACTCATTATTACGTGAGAGTGTCACGGGCAGCAATCATCAGAGGCACTGGGTCTTGCTTCACAGGTACCGGCCTTCCTTCATATCACCAGGCGAGGGCCCCGCCTTGCGCCACCCAACGAGGGTAGAGGGGACGTCAGCAGCGCCCTCGGCAACCACGGGTCCTCTGCCGGGGGAAAGGTCGCGGTCGCCACCCCGGCAGAGGGTCTACCTCCGGGCGTTGCCTTGCTCCGCGTGACACGGGGAGGGGCCTTGCTCCTGGCCCCTTCCACGCAGCCCCCAGTGGGTCTCTCCCGTCGGGGTGGGCATCACCGTGCCAGTGCCACCATTCGGCGCCGTGGCCTGGTTCATCTCTGACTCATGGTTAGCGTAAGCTTGCTCCTGAGGGATTAGTGGTACCATGTATCCGTCGTCGACGGCGCGGTTGGCGGGGCTCTCTGGCGGCTCTTGGAAGGCTTCAGCTCCTAATGCCTCCTCCTCCCACCCTGGCCCGAGAAACGAGCCAGGGTCGTCCTCCGGCGTGTACTCCTGGTAAATCATGCGGGGCATATAGGCTTCCGGGGTTGTCACCCCAAACACCTCGTCGTAGTGCCCCACACTCCACATTGATCGACCCAGCGTGGCATCCTGAGGATGATAGCGCGATGCCTCGCTAGGGTCATGGGGGGCAATGCTCGTGCCCATGTTCATCAGACGCGGTGTGGGGGAAACGGGGCCCCCGACGCCGACAGCCGTCCTGGTGTCGATGAAGCCCCCGGGTGCACCCGAGGGCGCGCGGTTGCGGCGAGGCCCGTCGTGAAGTCCACTAGTGGCTCGTGAAGGAAGTAGATAGCAGAAAGGTGGCGCTCCTGACGCCGCCGCATCCAGCAGCTTAGGGACACGTTCCAGAAGCGCGTCGCATCCACTCTTCATCAGCCGGCAGCAGCAACTCTCGCGCCACCGTTAGCGTGGCCCGCATGTTCGCCTGCTCCCGCCGGGTGTGTGGCACCGTTGCTGCGACGTGGTTTGCGGCCCTTGCAGCGGCTCGCGCTTGTTGTGGACTGAGGGTGGATGACTACTGGCCGCGGGGCCCACGCCCCGCAGCGCTAGGTGGCGCTCGCGTCGCCTGGAGCGTGGGGTTGAGGTTTTCATGGGCAGGTGGTGCCGCCTGGGCTGGCCAGGCTACCCATCGGTCGGAGTCGGCCCTTGGGTCGCCGGACATCGGGGCCACGGAGCGTCGACGGGTCGATTGGTGGGGAAGAGACTCCGGTGCACCCCTACCTGGCGCGCCAAATGTCGGATCACGGGTTCCGACAAACCCTTGAGGTTCGACCACTTAGGTGCGCGTGAAGGTTTTCTCCCTATCGATCCACGCCCTAGCTCGCTAAGATCTTGCGGACGAACTCGACGAACTCACAACACAGAAAGACACAAGATTTATACTGGTTCAGGCCACCATTGTGGTGTAATACCCTACTCCAGTGTGGTGGTAGTGGATTGCCTCTTGGGCTGATGATGAATAGTACAAGGGGAAGAACAGCCTCCTGAGGTTGAGGCGTTCATGTGCTTGGTGAACTTGTGTGGGTGAGATGATCTTGGATCCGCTCTCGAGTTGTGATGAGGTTGGTTCCCTCCTCCCTATGGTGGCTAGTTCTACTTATATAGGCCCTGGTCCTCTCCCTAAATATTGAGCGGGAAGGGAGCCAACAACGGCCAAATTGAAAGGGGACAACTAGTACAAGTTATCCTAACAAAAGTTGGTCTTCGCCTGCCAAAGTTTCTGGTGATGACACCGTCTTGGGCTCCATGGTGACCTCCGTCCTGTCGTCCTTCTGGTCTTGGTCTTGTTGCACCGATATGGAAACCTTTCCTCAATGCCTCGGTACTCCGCGCCTGCGCTTTCCCCCTTGGCACCAAAGAGTTAACGAGGACATTGCGCGCTGGCGCCCGCCTGGTCTCGATCGTCATGGCTCACATCATGAGGACCTCGCGAGGTTTGCCTTGCCTTGATCTCTCCGCCCCTCGCGAGCCTGCTTGGCGAGGCTGCTCCTAAGGAGGTCTTGCATCATCCGCCTCGCGAATTGTGTCCCCTCGGGAGGGTCTTGAATGCCTTTTCGATGAAGATGGGCCCTACAGACCTGCCAGCCCAGCCACGCCGCACGCTGCAGGCTGGCAAGTCTGGGGACCCCCATTCCCAGGACGCCGACATGGTGCTCTCCAGGGAAGGGCTGCATAAGCTCTCTCCCATGTGGGAGGGCCCATTTAGGATTGCCCGCGTCTCTAGGTCTGGCATCGTGCGTCTGGAGACGCAGGACGGGGTCCCCATCCAGAACGCCTAGAACATCCAACACCTCTGGAAGTTCTACCCATGAAGCAAGGCCCAGTGCATGTGAAGGTCTCCGCTTGTGACACTCTCACGTAATAATGAGTGGGGTTGTACACGCCCCGTAGTCTCCGGAGTGCTGCCCTCGGGCCTCGGGGGCTCCCTCCCACGTCCTAGTGGAAGCACTTAGCTCCGCGCTGGTGAGAAGACTAGACTAGGTGCTGGACGCGGCTGTTCATTTGCTTTCTGTAGTTGGCTTGCCTCTTTTCCTTTTATGAAATTTGGAGTTCCGGCGTTTCTCGTTGGCTTGCCTCTTCTTCTTGTTTCTTCCCTCGACCCTTTGTTTTCGCCAAGGAGGGCGGCAGTTGCCCGACGCTCACCCTCGCATGCCCCGCGAGGGGGGCTGGACATGTGGTATGCGCGTGCGCACTCCCCTGGTCTCTACAGGGCGTTATCGTCTGAGTTCTTGATCGGCGCGTCCCCCTTTAGTCCATGCCCCACGAGTACCGCAACGCGGTGCATTTGGCCATAACTAACCCATACATGAGGCCTCGCACAGGAAGGATTAAATATTTCTTAACAAGTTTTGCAGCTTCACGATGCAGCTTCGCGATGTTACCCGAATCTGAAGGAAATATGCCCTAGAGGCAATAATAAAGTTATTATTTATTTCCTTATATCATAATAAATGTTTATTATTCGTGCTAGAATTGTATTAACCGAAAACATAATACTTGTGTGAATACATAGACAAACATAGTGTCACTAGTATGCCTCTACTTGACTAGCTCGTTGATCAAAGATGGTTATGTTTCCTAACCATAGACATGAATTGTCATTTCATTAATGGGATCACATCATTAGGAGAATGATGTGATTGACTTGACCCATTCCGTTAGCTTAGCACTTGATCGTTTAGTATGTTACTATTGCTTTCTTCATGACTTATACATGTTCCTATGACTATGAGATTATGCAACTCCCGTTTACCGGAGGAACACTTTGTGTGCTACCAAATGTCACAACGTAACTGGGTGACTATAAAGGTGCTCTACAGGTGTCTCCAAAGGTACATGTTGGGTTGGCGTATTTCGAGATTAGGATTTGTCACCTCCGATTGTCGGAGAGGTATCTCTGGGCCCTCTCGGTAATGCACATCACTTAAGCCCTGCAAGCATTGTAGCTAACGAGTTAGTTGCGGGATGATGTATTACAGAACGAGTAAAGAGACTTTCCGGTAACGAGATTGAACTAGGTATTAAGATACCGACGATCGAATCTCGGGCAAGTAACATACCGATGACAAAGGGAACAACGTATGTTGTTATGCGGTCTGACCGATAAAGATCTTCGTAGAATATGTAGGAGCCAATATGAGCATCTAGGTTCCACTATTGGTTATTGACCGGAGACATGTCTCGGTCATCTCTAAATTGTTCTCGAACCCGTGGGTCCGCACGCTTAACGTTACGATGATAGTTTCATTATGATTTTATATGTTTTGATGTACCGAAGGTTGTTCGGAATCCCGGATGTGATCACGAACATGACGAGGAGTCTCGAAATGGTCGAGACATGAATATTGATATATTGGAAGCCTATGTTTGGACATCGGAAGTGTTCCGGGTGAAATCGGCATTTTACCGGAGTGCCGGGGGGTTACCGGAACCCCCCGGTAACCTAATGGGCCTTAATGGGCCCAGTGGAGGAAGTAGAGAGGAGGCCAAGGGGCAGCCGCGCGCCCCTCCCCCCAAGTCCGAATTGGACAAGGAGGGGGGCGGCGCCCCCCTTTTCTTTCCCCTCCCTCTCTCCTTCCCCCCAAGTCCTAGTCCAACATGGAAAAGGGGGGAGTCCTGCTCCCAGCGGGAGGAGGACTCCTCCTGGCGCGCCCCTTGCCTGGCCGCACCTCCTCCCCCTTGCTCCTTTATATACGGGGGCAGGGGGCACCCCATAGACACAACAATTGATCATTGATCTCTTAGCCGTGTGTGGTGCCCCCTCCACCATAATCCTCGATAATATTGTAGCGGTGCTTAGGCGAAGCCCTGTGACGGTAGAACATCAAGATCGCCACCATGCCGTCATGCTGACGGAACTCTTCACCGACATTCTGCTAGATCGTAGTCCGAGGATCGTCATCGAGCTGAACGTGTGGTAGAACTCGGAGGTGCCGTAGTTTCGGTGCTTGATCGGTTGGGCTGTGAAGACGTACGACTACATCAACCGTGTTGAGCTAACGCTTCCTCTTTCGGTCTACGAGGGTACGTGCACTACACTCTCCCCTCTCATTGCTATGTATCACCATGATCTTGTGTGTCCGTAGGAATTTTTTTTGAAATTACTACGTTCCCGAACAGTGGCATCCGAGCCAGGTTTTATGCGTTGATGTTATTTGCACGAGTAGAACACAAGTGAGTTGTGGGCGATATAAGTCATACAACTTACCAGCATGTCATACTTTGGTTCGGCGGTATTGTTGAATGAAGCGGCCCGGACCGACATTACGCGTATGCTTACACGAGACTGGTTCTACCGACGTGCTTTGCACATAGGTGGTTGGCGGGTGTCAGTTTATCCAACTTTAGTTGAACGTGTGTCTACGCCCGGTCCTTGCGAAGGTTAAAACAGCACTAACTTGACAAACTATCGTTGTGGTTTTGATGCGTAGGTAAGAATGGTTCTTGCTAAGCCCGTAGAAGCCACGTAAAACTTGCAACAACAAAGTAGAGGACGTCTAACTTGTTTTTGCAGGGCATGTTGTGATGTGATATGGTCAAGACATGATGCTTAATTTTATTGTATGAGATGATCATGTTTTGTAACCAAGTTATCGGCAACTGGCATGAGCCATATGGTTGTCTCTTTATTGTATGCAATGCAATCACCCTGTAATGCTTTACTTTATCACTAAGCGGTAGCGATAGTCGTAGAAGCATAAGATTCGCGAGACGACAATGATGCTACGATGGAGATCAAGGTGTCTCGCCGGTGACGATGGTGATCATGACGGTGCTTCAGAGATGGAGATCACAAGCACAAGATGATGATGGCCATACATATCACTTATATTGATTGCATCTGATGTTTATCTTTTATGCATCTTATCTTGCTTTGATTGATGGTAGCATTATAAGATGATCTCTCACTAAATTTCAAGATAAAAGTGTTCTTCCTGAGTATGCACCATTGCCAAAGTTCGTCGTGCCCAGACACCACGTGATGATCGGGTGTGATAAGCTCTACGTCCATCTACAACGGGTGCAAGCCAGTTTTCATACGCAGAATACTCAGGTTAAACTTGACGAGCCTAGCATATGCAGATATGGCCTCAGAACACTAAGACCGAAAGGTCGAGTGTGAATCATATAGTAGATATGATCAACATAGTGATGTTCACCATTGAAAACTACTCCATTTCACGTGATGATTGGTTATGGTTTAGTTGATTTGGATCACGTGATCACTCAGAAGATTAGAGGGGTGTCTTTCTAAGTGGGAGGTCTTAAGTAATATGATTAATTGAACTTAAATTTATCATGAACTTAGTACCTGATAGTATCTTGCTTGTTTATGTTTGATTGTAGATAGATGGCCCGTGCTGTTGTTCCGTTGAATTTTAATGCGTTCCTTGAGAAAGAGAAGTTGAAATATGATGGTAGCAATTACACGGACTAGGTCCATAACTTCAGGATTATCCTCATTGCTGCATAGAAGAATTACGCCCTGGAAGCACCGCTGGGTGCCAGGCCTACTGCTGGAGCGACAGCAGATGTTATGAACGTCTGGCAGAGCAAAGCTGATGACTACTCGATAGTTCAGTGTGCCATGCTTTACGGCTTAGAACCGGGTCTTCAACGATGTTTTGAACGTCATGGAGCATATGAGATGTTCGAGGAGTTGAAGTTAATATTTCAAGCAAATGCCCAGATTGAGAGATATGAAGTCTCCAATAAATTCTATAGCTGGAAGATGGAGGAGAACAGTTCTGTTACTGAACATATACTCAGAATGTCTGGGTACCATAATCACTTGACTCAGCTGGGAGTTAATCTTCTGGTTGATAGTGTCATATACAGAGTTCTTCAATCACTGCCACCAAGCTACAAGAGCTTTGTGATGAACTATAACATGGAAGGGATGAATAAAACAATTCCCGAGCTCTTCGCAATGCTAAAGGCTGTGGAGGTAGAAATCAAGAAGGAGCATCAAGTGTTGATGGTCAATAAGACCACTTGTTTCAAGAAAAAGGCAAAGGGAAGAAGAAGGAGAACTTCAAGAAGAACAACAAGCAAGTTGCTGCTTAGGAGAAGAAACCCAAATCTGGACCTAAGCCTGAAACTGAGTGCTTCTACTAAAAGCAGACTGGTCACTGGAAGCGGAACTGCCCCAAGTATTTGGCGGATAAGAAGGATGGCAAGGTGAACAAAGGTATATGTGATATACATGTTATTGATGTGTACATTACTAGAGCTCGCAGTAGCACCTGGGTATTTGATACTGGTTCCGTTGCTAACATTCGCAACTTGAAACAGGGACTACGGATTAAGCGAACACTAGTGAAGGACGAGGTGACAATGCGCGTGGGAAATGGTTCCAAAGTCGATGTGATCGCGGTCGGCACGCTACCTCTACATCTACCTTCGGGATTAGTATTAGACCTAAATAATTGTTATTTGGTGCCAGCGTTGAGCATGAACATAATATCTGGATCTTGTTAAATGCGAGACGGTTATTCATTTAAATCAGAGAATAATGGTTGTTCTATTTATATGAGTAATATCTTTTATGGTCATGCACCCTTGAAGAGTGGTCTACTTTTATGAATATCGATAGTAGTGAACATATTCATAATGTTGAAACCAAAAGATGCAGAGTTGATAATGATAGTGCAACTTATTTGTGGCACTGCCATTTAGGTCATATCGGTGTAAAGCGCATGAAGAAACTCCATATTGATGGACTTCTGGAATCACTTGATTATGAATCACTTGGTACTTGCGAACCGTGCCTCATGGGCAAGATGACTAAAACGCCGTTCTCCGGTACTATGGAGAGAGCAACAGATTTGTTGGAAATCATACATACAGATGTGTGTGGTCCGATGAATGTTGAGGCTCGTGGCGGATATCGTTATTTTCTCACCTTCACAGATGATTTTAGCGGATATGGGTATATCTACTTAATGAAGCATAAGTCTGAAACATTTGAAAAGTTCAAAGAATTTCAGAGTGAAGTTGAAAATCATCGTAACAAGAAAATAAAGTTTCTACGATCTGATCATGGAGGAGAATATTTGAGTTACGAGTTTTGTCTACATTTGAAACAATGCGGAATAGTTTCGCAACTCACGCCACCTGGAACACCACAACGTAATGGTGTGTCCGAACGTCGTAATCGTACTTTACTAGATATGGTGCGATCTATGATGTCTCTTACAGATTTACCGCTATCATTTTGGGGTTATGCTTTAGAGACGGCCGCATTCACATTAAATAGGGCACCATCAAAATCCGTTGAGACGACGCCTTATGAACTGTGGTTTGGCAAGAAACCAAAGTTGTCGTTTCTAAAAGTTTGGGGCTGCGATGCTTATGTGAAAAAGCTTCAACCTGATAAGCTCGAACCCAAATCGGAGAAATGTTTCTTCATAGGATACCTAAAGGAGATTCTTGGGTACACCTTCTACCACAGATCCGAAGGCAAGACTTTCGTTGCTAAGAATGGATCCTTTCTAGAGAAGGTGTTTCTCTCGAAAGAAGTGAGTGGGAGGAAAGTAGAACTTGATGAGGTAACTGTACCTGCTCCCTTATTGGAAAGTAGTACATCACAGAAACCGGATTCTGTGACACCTACACTAATTAGGGAGGAAGCTAATGATAATGATCATGAAACTTCAGATCAAGTTACTACCGAACCTCGTAGATCAATCAGAGTAAGATCCGCACCAGAGTGGTACGGTAGTCCTGTTTTGGAAGTCATGCTACTAGATCATGATGAACCTACGAACTATGAAGAAGCGATGGTGAGCCCAGATTCTGCAAAATGGCTAGAAGCCATGAAATCTGAGATGGGATCCATGTATGAGAACAAAGTGTGGACTTTGGTTGACTTGCCCGTTGACCGGCAAGCAATTGAGAATAAATTGATCTTCAAGAAGAAGACTGACGCTGATGGTAATGTTACTGTCTACAAAGCTCGACTTGTTGCGAAAGGTTTTCGACAAGTTCAAGGGATTGACTACGATGAGACCTTCTCACCCGTAGTGATGCTTAAGTCTGTCCGAATCATGTTAGCAATTGCCGCATTTTATGATTATGAAATTTGGCAGATGGATGTAAAAACTGCGTTCCTGAATGGATTTCTGGAAGAAGATTTGTATATGATACAACCGGAAGGTTTTGTCGATCCAACGGGATCTAACAAAGTGTGCAAGCTCCAGCGATCCATTTATGGACTGGTGCAAGCCTCTCGGAGTTGGAATAAACGCTTTGATAGTGTGATCAAAGCATTTGGTCTTGTACAGACTTTTCGAGAAGCCTGTATTTACAAGAAAGTGAGTGGGAGCTCTGTAGCATTTCTGATATTATATGTGGATGACATATTACTGATTGGAAATGATATAGAATTACTGGATAGCATAAAGGGATACTTGAATAAGAGTTTTTCAATGAAAGACCTCGGTGAAGCTGCTTACATATTGGGCATTAATATCTATAGAGATAGATCAAGACGCTTAATTGGACTTTCACAAAGCACATACCTTGACAAAGTTTTGAAGAAGTTCAAAATGGATCAAGCAAAGAAAGGGTTCTTGCCTGTGTTACAAGGTGTGAAGTTGAGTAAGACTCAATGTCCGACCACCGCAGAAGATAGAGAGAAAATGAAAGATGTTCCCTATGCTTCAGCCATAGGCTCTATCATGTATGCAATGCTGTGTACCAGACCTGATGTGTGCCTTGCTATAAGTCTAGTAGGGAGGTACCAAAGTAATCCAGGAGTGGATCACTAGACAGCGGTCAAGAACATCCTGAAGTACCTGAAAAGGACTAAGGATATGTTTGTCGTATATGGAGGTGACAAAGAGGTCATCATAAATGGTTACGTTGATGCAAGCTTTGACACTGATCCGAACGATTCTAAATCGCAAACCGGATACGTGTTTACATTAAACAGTGGAGCTGTTAGTTGGTGCAGTTCTAAACAAAGCGTCATGGCGGGATCTACATGCGAAGCGGAGTACATAGCTGCTTCGGAAGTAGCAAATGAAGGAGTCTGGATGAAGGAGTTCATATCCGATCTAGGTGTCATACCTAGTGCATCGGGTCCAATGAAAATCTTTTGTGACAATACTGGTGCAATTGCCTTGGCAAACGAATCCAGATTTCACAGGAGAACCAAGCACATCAAGAGACGCTTCAATTCCATTCGGGATTTAGTCCAAGTGGGAGACATAGAAATTTGCAAGATACATACGGATCTGAATGTTGCAGACCCGCTGACTAAGCCTCTTCCACGAGCAAAACATGATCAGCACCAAGGCTCCATGGGTGTTAGAATCATTACTGTGTAATCTAGATTATTGACTCTAGTGCAAGTGGGAGACTGAAGGAAATATGCCCTAGAGGCAATAATAAAGTTATTATTTATTTCCTTATGTCATGATAACTGTTTATTATTCGATGCTAGAATTGTATTAACCGGAAACATAATACTTGTGTGAATACATAGACAAACAGAGTGTCACTAGTATGCCTCTACTTGACTAGCTCATTGATCAAAGATGGTTATGTTTCCGAACCATAGACATGAGTTGTCATTTGATTAATGGGAACACATCATTAGGAGAATGATGTGATTGACTTGACCCATTCCGTTAGCTTAGCACTTGATCGTTTAGTATGTTGCTATTGCTTTCTTCATGACTTATACATGTTCCTATGACTATGAGATTATGCAACTCCCATTTACCGGAGGAACACTTTGTATGCTACCAAATGTCACAACATAATTGGGTGATTATAAAGGTGCTCTACAGGTGTCTCCAAAGGTACATGTTGGGTTGGCGTATTTCGAGATTAGGATTTGTCACTCCGATTGTCGGAGAGGTATCTCTGGGCCCTCTTGGTAATGCACATTACTTAAGCCTTGCAAGCATCGCAGCTAATGAGTTAGTTGCGGGATGATGTATTACAGAACGAGAAAAGAGACTTGCCGGTAACGAGATTGAACTAGGTATTAAGATACTGACGATCGAATCTCGGGCAAGTAACATACCGATGACAAAGGGAACAATGTATGTTCTTATGCGGTCTGACTGATAAAGATCTTCGTAGAATATGTAGGAGCCAATATGAGCATCCAGGTTCCGCTATTGGTCATTGACTGGAGACGTGTCTCGGTCATGTCTACATTGTTCTCGAACCCGTAGGGTCCGCACGCTTAACATTACGATGATAGTTTCATTATGAGTTTATATGTTTTGATGTACCAAAGGTTGTTCAGAGTCCAGGATGTGATCACGAACATGACGAGGAGTCTCGAAATGGTTGAGACATGAAGATTGATATATTGGAAGCCTATTTTTGGACATCGGAAGTGTTTCGGGTGAAATCGGCATTTTACCGGAGTGCCGGGAGGTTACCGGAACCCCCCGGTAACCTTATGGGCCTTAATGGGCCTAGTGGAGGAAGTAGAGAGGAGGCGAAGGGGCAGCCGTGCGCCCCTCCCCCCCAAGTCCGAATTGGACAAGGAGGGGGGCGGCGCCCCCCCCCCCTTTTGTTTCCCCTCTCTCTCTCCTTCCCCCCCCAAGTCCTAGTCCAACATGGAAAAGGGCGCCCCTTGCCTGGCCGCACCTCCTCCCCCTTGCTCGTTTATATACGGGGGCAGGGGCACCCCATAGACACAACAATTGATCATTGATCTCTTAGCCGTGTGCGGTGCCCCCTCCACCATAATCCTCGATAATATTGTAGTGGTGCTTAGGCGAAGCCCTGTGACGGTAGAACATCAAGATCGTCACCACGCCGTCGTGCTGACAGAACTCATCCCCGACATTCTGCTGGATCGGAGTCCGGGGATCGTCATCGAGCTGAACGTGTGCTAGAACTCGGAGGTGCCGTAGTTTCGGTGCTTGATCGGTCGGGCCGTGAAGACGTACAACTACATCAACCGCGTTGTGCTAACGCTTCCGCTTTCGGTCTACGAGGGTACGTGGACTACACTCTCCCCTCTCGTTGCTATGCATCACCATGATCTTGTGTGTGTAGGAATTTTTTTGAAATTACTACGTTCCCCAACAGAATCAATAGTGGGTGTCGGACGTGGGGTGCCGGCAAACCCTTAAGGTTCGAACACTGGGGTGCGCGCGAAGTCTTTTCCTACCACCGATCTACGCCCTAGCTCGCTAAGATCTCACGGACAAACTCGATAAACTCGCAACACAGAAAGACACAAGATTTATACTGGTTCGAACCACCGCTGTGGTGTAATACCCTACTCCAGTGTGGTGGTGGTGGATTGCCTCTTGGGCTGATGATGAACAATACAAGGGGAAGAATAGCCTCTTGAGGGCGAGGTGTTCTCGTGCTTGGCTAACTTGTGTGGGTGGGGATGATCTTGATGATCCGTCCCTGCCTATGGTGGTGGCTAGTCCTATTTATAGAGGCCCTGGTCCTCTTCCCAAATATTGAGCAGGAAGTGAGCCAACAACGGCGGGCAAATTTGAAGGGGGACAACTAGTACAAGCTATCCTGACAAAGGTGGTCTCCGCCTGCGAAAGGTTCTAGTGGTGACGCCGTCTTGGGCACCACAATGACCTCCGTCTTGTCGTCCTTCTGGTCTTGGTCTTGTTGCACTGACATGGCAACCTTTGCCTGATGCCTTGGTACTCCTCGTCTGCACTGGACTCCTTATCACCAAAGTGGAAACAAGGATGCTGTGCACGTTGGCGCCCGCCTGGTGTCGATCGTCATGGCTCACGTCATGAGAGCCTCGTGAGGTTTGCCTCGCCTTGTTATCTCTGCCCCTTGTGAGCCTGCCCGACTAGGACACTCCAGAGGAGGTCTTGTGTCGTCCACCCTCGCGAGGCATGGCCCCTCCCGAGGGTCTTGGATGCCTTGTTGATGAAGATGGGCCATACGGCCTGCTGGCTTAGCCACGCCACGGGCCACAGGCAGGCAAGTCTAGGGACCCTCGTTCCTAGAACACCGACAATAGCCCCCGGGCCCAAGGTGCGCTCGGGCTTGGCTTCACGGCGAAGCCAAGGGTCAAGTACAGAGAACCGTGGGCCCCCAAAAGCCTGCGGCCTCGGTTGATGCATGGCGGTTGATCGGATGCGGGCGTCTCCGCTTCCCCACGCTGCCTCAGCGACTGCATGACTCGACAAGTCTCTGCGACATGCAAGGAGAACCATCATTACCTGCGATCGTGGGAGGCGCCGATTGGCCTTCTCTTGCTATAAATGGGGAGGGGGCAGAGCCCCCGTCGCCCATCTCTTCCTCGCTTGCTTACTTCTTCTTTGCTCCATTGCTTGTAGTGTCACCAATGGCGCCATGAAGGTAGTTCTCCGCCGCCGAGAAGGGTAAGGCCCCTCGCGAGGGACCCGACTCCCAAGTGCCCAAGCGCGGGCGCGGCCGTCCGTGCAAGCGCACCGTGTCCCCTGTCGCGGCCCACCATTGGAGCAGCGTCGCGGTACGTGGAGGGGGTCGTCCCAGCCATGGCGATCTAGTTGATGACGGGAGGCGTGCTCTGGTGGTACCCCCCCATCCGCGCTTCGGCATGATGGAAGTGTCGCCGGAGTTTGTCGTCTATTCGGAGAATCCGGCCGGCAACTGGCTCCCACTTCCGCGCTTCTTCACTGACGAGCTGTCGGCCTCTGGTCCAGGCGGACTCTGGCTGCAGGCGGATGGTTGTTGTAGCAAGGTTTCTTGGGTTGCAGTCGCGACTTCCGCCACGGGCAACATAGCTCTGGCCCGCGGCTGGCAGACGTTCGCCCGCGCGCGCGGCTTGGGCAGGCAGTGTGCCCTCCACTTTAAGTACAATGGTGGATCGACCCTCTACGTGAGGGTGTTTGGGGAAGATGGTCACCGCGCCGGGTGCTGCCCTGAGGCGAACGATGGTGAGGAGGTGCTCGGTCTCGGGGACGGCCGCGACGAGGATGAGGGCGAGCCTGCCCTCAGGGGGCGGCCGTGTCTTCTCCAGCTATGGCGGCTCTTCCTCTGGTGACAGTTCCAGCAGCAGTGGCTACGACCAGCCGCCGCGCCCGCTTTGAAGGAGGCAGTGGGTCATCTCGTCGTCGCGCCTCCGTGAAGCGCAAAAAATGATCCGGCTAGGCTCGGGGTGTCGCTAGGGGTCTGCCTCTACGGATTGCTACAACACTGCTTTTGTTTTACTCTTTTTCCTGCATCAAGAATGAAACCAGTATGGGCCCAGGGGGGCGTGTATCGAACTATAGTTCCTTAGTTGTTGCACTATGCGTGTTGTTCCCATGTTGTGTCGTTCTTCGTGCGAAGATAACTTAACCTGGTATATACGGGATGCCCTCTTCCTGATGAGGCGCTCATTTCCTTGTGTCCATCATGCCTTGGCGGCCTGCATTCACTCGGGAACAACAAAAACTCGTTAGGAAGTGCGCTAAAAGATTTGTTGATTACCCTGGCCCCGACCTGGCACTTTGTGTCGCGGTAACTGAGGGGCATAGACTAGGAGAAGCACGCCAACTTTTGTGCTCGAATGAGGGTGGCTCGCGAGACGGCAGAGAAGGAAAAAAATGCTCGCAAGGGCACTTGCCTAGCCTGCTCGCGAGGCATGCGAGAGAGAGAGAACACGAGCAAACCCAAGCCGGAAAAATGCAGTGAGAGGTGAGGGGGTCAGATCAGCAAGGAACGAGAAAAGCAACTTCGATTAAGCAAAAGCGAGCCAACTACGGAAAGCAAATGAAAAGTCGCGTCCGGCACCTAATCTAGTCTTCAAGTCTTCTCACCAGCGCGGAGATAAGTGCTGCCACTAGGAGTGGCGGGAGCCCCAGGGCCTGAGGCCGGCACTCCTGAGACTCAGGGGCGTGTACAGCCCCAACTCATTATTACGTGAGAGTGTCACGGGCGGCGATTCTTCATAGGCACTGGGCCTTCTTCCCAGGCTCTGGTCCTTTCTTCACATGCTCTGGGCCTTGCTTCACAGGCTCTGGGCCTTGCTTCATGGGTAAAACTTCCGGAGGTGCTGGATGTTCCAGGCGTTTTGGATTGGTACCCCGTCTTGTGTCTCCAGGCGCACAGCGCCAGGCCTGGAGATGTGGACAACCTTAAACGGGCCCTCCCACATTGGTGAAAGCTTATGCAACCCTTCCCTGGAGAGGACCCGCCTCAGGACTAGGTCGCCCGTCTCGAGTGTCCTGGAGCGGATGTTGTGGCAGTGCTATTGCCGCAATGCTTGCTGGTACCTCGCCACCCGTAGCGCAGCTTCGCGGCAGCGTTCCTCCCCCAGCACGAGGTCCATCCCCCGCGTGGCGTCCTGCTGCATTTCGTCGAACGCCAGGACCCATGTGGAGCGATGCTTGACCTCGTGAGGAAGGATCGCTTCTGCTCCATAGACGAGGAATAATGGAGTCTCTCCCGTTGGCTTGGTGGCGGTGGTTCAGATAGACCACAGTACAGACTAGAGCTCGTCGTGCCAGCCCCGGCAGCAGGCCTCCAGCTTCTTCTTGAAGGTCCTGGTCTTGAGGCCCCTCAGGACCTCCGCGTTAGCACGTTTGGCCTGACCATTACTCCCGGGGTGGGCCACCGAAGCGTAGCAGATCTGTGTTCCAAGGTTAGCACAATAGGTTTTGAACTAGTAAACTGCGAACCGTTATCTGTGATGATGCGGTTGGGGACCCCGAAGCGGATTACGAGGACCTTGATGAACTTGACAGCAGAGCCGGCTGGGATGGTACGGACAGCTTCCACTTCTGCCCACTTGGTGAACTTGTCGATGGCGACGTAGAGGTAGCGGTAGCCCCCTGGCACCTGAGGGAACGGGCCTAGGATATCTAGCTCCCAGACCTCGAACAGCCATGTGAGTGGGATAGTTTGAAGACCCTGAGCTGGCTGATGGATTTGCTTTGCGTGGAACTGGCAAGCTTCGCAGGATTTCACAAGCTCGGCTGCGTTGTTGACTGCTGTAGGCCAATAGAATCCATTGTGGAACACCTTGCCGACGAGGGTCCGTGATGACAAGTGGTGTCCGTAGTCCCTATCGTGTATGTCAATCAGCAACTCCCTTCCTTGATCACTAGATATGCAGCGCAGCGTGAAAGGATCGAGAAGAGGTGTCTAGAGGGGGGGTGATTAGACACTAAGTGCCAAAAGTTGCAGTTTTTAATATTCTTAAGTTTAAGTGGAGTTTAAGCACAAGTTTAACAAACACAATACATATCAAGCAAGCATGCAATGAGTATATGAGCAGCGGAAAGTAAAGCATGCAGCTTGCAAGAATGTAAAGGGAAGGGTTTGGAGTATTCAAACGCAATTGGAGACACGGATGTTTTGTCGTGGTTCCGATAGGTGGTGCTATCATACATCCATGTTGATGGAGACTTCAACCCATGGAGGGTAACGGTTGCGCGAGTCCATGAAGGGTCCACGAAGAAGCAACCTTGTGTATTCCATCACTGCCGTCGCCCACGAAGGACTTGCCTCACTAGCGTTAGATCTTCATGAAGTAGGCGATCTCCTTGCCCTTACAAACTCCTTGGTTCAAATCCACAATCTTGTCGGAGGCTCCCAAGTGACACCTAGCCAATCTAGGAGACACCACTCTCCAAGAAGTAACAAATGGTTTGTTGATGATGAACTCCTTGCTCTTGTGCTTCAAATGATAGTCTCCCCAACACTCAACTCTCTCTCTCACAGGATTTGGATTTGATGGAAAGAAGATTTGAGTGGAAAGCAACTTGGGGAAGGCTAGAGATCAAGATTCATATGGTTGGAATGGAATATCTTGACCTCAACGCAAGTGTAGGTGGTTCTCTCTCAGAAAATGTGTATTGGAAGTGTAGGCATGTTCTGATGGCTCTCTCCACGAATGAAGAGTGGGTGGAGGGGTATATATAGCCTCCACACAAAATCTAACCGTTACACACAATTTGCCAAACTCGGTGGGACCGAATGGTTAAACTCGGTCGGACCGATTCAGCAAACCTAGTGACCGTTAGGATTTTCGGTGGGACTGAGATGCAACTCGGTAGGACCGATATGGTTAGGGTTAGGGCATAACGTAATCTCGGTGTGACCGATTACACAAACTCGGTGGGACCGATTTTGGTAGTAAGCTAACCAGAGAGTTGGTCAGGCAAACTCGGTGAGACCGATTACACAAACTCGGTGGGACCGATTTTGTTAATAAGCTAACTAGAGGGTTTGCATTGTAATCTCGGTAGTACTGATTGCTCAAACTCGGTGAGATCGATTTTGGTAATGGACATACACAGAGAGATTACAATCCCATCTCGGTGAGACCGAGATCCCTATCGGTGAAACCAATTTGCTAGGGTTTGTGGCAGTGGCTATGACATCTGAAACTCGGTGGCGCCGGATAGATAGAATCGGTGGAGCCGAGTTTGACTTTTGGTTTAGGTCATATGTGGATGTGGGAAGGTAGTTGAGGGTTTTGGAGCATATCACTAAGCACTTTGAGCAAGCAAGCCATTAAGCAACACCTCATCCCCTCTTGATAGTACTGGCTTTTCCTATAGACTCAATGTGATCTTGGATCACTAAAATAGAAAATGCAGTCTTGATGTTGAAGCTTGAGCCAATCCTTTGTCCTTAGCATCTTGAAGGGGTTCCACATCCTCTAGTCAATGCCACTCCATTGTTGAACTTATCTGAAACATACTAGGTAAAAGTGTTAGTCCAACAAGAGATATGTTGACATTAATTACCAAAACCACCCAGGGAGCACTTGTGCTTTCAATCTCCCCCTTTTTGGTAATTGATGACAACATACATCAAAGCTTTAGATAAAGATATAGAGAATAGCAAGTAAAGCTTTGGAAAGACATGTAACATGCATAGGCTCCCCCTACATGTATGCAATCATGAGAATATTGAATATAGGAGCATGTGAATGTGTAAACATGACAGAGTAAGCAATGTGTTACATGTATCTTGGCTATATGCATAAGAGCGAATGATGTGAATGTGAGAAATGTACCTTCACGCTCATGAGTCCTTCTTGCAAACAGTATGTACTTACCTTGTGGTCTTGAGTTGGCTTAGGATGGGATGAACCTGCGCAAACAAGGTTAAATAACACAGATACACCTACTGACCAGAGCAAGCAAGAGAAACCACAAGAATACCAAGACTGGGATGACATGTAGAGTGAGTACTAAGTACCACATTGGATATAGACATGTCCCCAAAGGTAAAGATATGCAATAAAATCAGAGATTTCCTTCCCTTAGATATCTTGCTCACCCTGAATCTGCATGGGGTATTTGGAGAAGATAGGGAACAGAAAATCAGAGCAACAAAAAAGGAAACAGCAGAGCTTGAGCTAAAGCAAGAAACCAAACATGTCTTTCCCCTCTTAAAGACATGTGACATCTCTCCTCTTGAACACCAAGCATCTGGGGTCTTTGATGATATTACTTTCTCCTAGTTGAGAAACTCTCTCCCCCTGAGTATTCTCTCTTTCTCCCCCTATAGGAAGGATTAAGCTTTGATGTGATCTCTCTCTCCCCCTTTGACATCAATTTCCAAGAAGGGCTCTTCTGGACATGTGATACAAATGGGTTGGTCCTCGAGTCACAGAGCAAAGCTGCATGTCTAATATGATGCTGGTAGAGGACAAGAATCATTGAGTGGAGCTGGAGCAAACAGAAATCAGGAATAAGTGGCAAGTTGGTTTTCCAGTGGTGGAATCGGTGACTCCGAGTTGTGTGCTTCGGTTGCACCGAAAGATTTCAGTTGGGCCGAAGGGAACAAACCAGTGTGACCGAGTTCATTAGAGTGAAACCACTTGTCACCTCAGCTCACTAGACAAGTAAGATCTCACAAGGATATGCAAGGAATTTACTGAAAGATTTGCAATGAATTGGATGCAGAAAATGCAGAACAAAAAGGAAAGAAAAGAAACTAAAAGTTCTAGATGAAGTTTTTTTTGAAAGGGGAAACAAATATGCAAGAGACAAAAGCACGGAGAGACACACGAGAACTTCATCTAGAGATGGTCGGCGACAAAGTCACCTATGTTAGAGTATATTGACTTAGGAGTCAAGTGAGAGCACTTGATCATAGGTCATACTCATCGTTTAAGCTCAAAATGGGGTTACCATTTTTCGTTTAAGCCTTTTGATGTATTCACATCTTGTCGAGTTTCTTTGACTCATGACTTGGAGTAAAGCTTCTCTAAGATGGAATAACATACCTTGGGTGTTGGTGTTGATCTAGCTCATGTAGTTGAACTTGTGTGGGTTACTCAAGGTTGATGTAGTTCATCAAGGGTTGGGAGCACCATTTGGAGTTTGATTTCATCTACCTACATGGGTTAGCTTTGCAAGGAAGAGCACTTGTGTATCCAAAATGACAATCATGAGACTCAACATAGAATTTGCCAAAGGATATGTTTGAATGGTTCCGTGCTTCCTTGTCTTCAACCACCATTGTGTAGAGACTTGGTGATGTAGAGATTGCTCAAGATGTGACTGAGTTGCAATCTCATAGATTTTGATTCAACCAAGTACCTACACGGGTTAGATAACATGCAAGGTACAAATATATCCAAGACATATGAATAGCATTATAAGAGAAATATCGAGGATTAGTCATAGGCTCATGCCCCGCATGTATCAAATGGAGTTCCTACTCCAAGTTTGAAGCATCAATGATGTTCAATTCACCTCTCAACCTGCAAAACACTTTCTCATCAAGTGGTTTAGTGAATATATCCGCCAATTGCTTATCGGTGCGAACATGCTCAAGGTTAATGTCCCCTTTTGCAACATGATCTCGAATGAAATGATGACGAACTTCAATATGCTTGGTTCGAGAATGTTGCACGGTATTGTGAGCAATCTTAATAGCACTTTCATTGTCACATAGCAATGGAACATGTTTCACATTATCCCATAATCTTTAAGAGTTTGGGTCATCCAAAGTAATTGAGCACAACATGAACCAGCGGCAATGTATTCCGCTTCGGTGGTGGATAAGGATACCGAGTTTTGTTTGTTGGAAGACCAAGACACAAGAGATCTACCAAGGAATTGACAAGTACCCGAAGTGGATTTTCTATCAACCTTGTCTCCGGCATAGTCCGAATCAGACTAGCCAACAAGATAAAAAGAGGACCTCTTAGGACACCAAATGCCAAAAATTGGTGTATGGATTAGGTATCTCACTATCCTTTTCACAGCCTTAAGATGACACTCGTTAGGAGCAGCTTAATATCGTGCACACATGCACACACTTAGCATAATATCGGGACGAGAGGCACATAGATATAACAATGAACCAATCATAGAGCGATAAACCTTTTGATCAACCGGTTCACCATCTTTGGTCAAATCAAGATGTCCACTAGTAGGCATGGGTGTAGTCATACCTTTGCATTCTTGCATATTGAACTTCTTGGATAAGTCCTTGGTGTACTTTGTTTGAGAGACAAAGGTGCCTTCCTTAGTTTGCTTGATTTGCAAACCAAGAAAGAATTTGAGTTCAGTCATCATAGACATCTCAAACTTCTCCGACATTAGCTTTCCAAACATCTCACTAAAATGAGGGTTAGTTGAACCAAATATGATATCATCAACATAAATTTGGCACACAAATAGTTCTCCATTAAACCTTTTAGTAAAAAGAGTAGAATCAATTTTACCAATTTCAAAGCCTTTTTCAATAAGGAACTTGTTCAAGCATTTATACCATGCTCTAGGAGCTTGTTTAAGACCATAAAGGGCTTTGTGAATTTTGTAAACATGATTAGGTTTCTTAGGATTGACGAAGCCGGGAGGTTGCTTAACATAAACTTCCTCCTCAATTTTGCCATTTAGAAAAGCACTTTTAATGTCCATTTGGTACAAGGTGATATCATGGTGATTAGGATAAGCAAGTAAGATGTGAATGGACTCAAGTCTAGCAACGGGAGCATATGTCTCACCATAGTCCATACCTTCAACTTGTGTGTAGCCTTGGGCGACGAGACGTGCTTTGTTGCGAACCACTTGTCCATCTTCATCTTGCTTGTTGCGAAACACCCATTTGGTACCAATGATGTTGTGGTTGTTGTCGGGCTTCTCGACCAATGTCCACACTTGATTTCTCTTAAAGTTGTGTAGCTCTTCATGCATAGCGTTTATCCAGTCCAGATCCTCCAATGCTTCTTCAACATTCATAGGTTCAATGCTAGAGATGAATGAGTAATGTTCACAAAAGTTAGCTAAACGAGTTTTAGAGCGAGTGATTCTCCCGGTTTGGATATCATTGTAGATTTGCTCGATGGGATGATCTTTGGCAATTCTTGCTCGAACTCGTGAAAGCTTTTGCTTGGGTCGGGGTGGAACATCCTCTTCATCTTGTTCTTCTTCTTGGCCTTCTTCATTGTTGACGTTGTCGTTCTCTTGTCGTGGTGGAGAAGGAGGTTGTTGATGTTCATCTTGGTGCGCTTCCACGTTTTCTTCATCTTGGCGTGTCCCACTTGTGGATGCTTCCGTATCAACTCTTGGTTCACCTTGTCGTGAGGTAGAAGCTTCCACTTGGACGGACGAGGTACTCTCCTTCACTTCCATTGGACGAATCTTGCCAATGACAAGTCTTGAATTGCTTCCGAAGGGTCTTTGTCTCCTACATCAATTGGCAATTGCTCTACTTGTGAGCCGTTAGATTCATCAAACTTCACATCTACCGTCTCTTCAACCTTTCGGGTGAAATTGTTATAGACACGGTAAGTGTGAGAGTTTGAGCCATAACCAAGTAGGAAACCTTCATGAGATTTAGGAGCAAATTTAGAACGATGATGCTTATCAAGAATGTAGCACTTTGAGCCGAATACTTGAAAGTATCCAACTTGGGGTTTGTTACCGGTGAGGAGCTCGTATGCCGTCTTGCCGAGTAGCTTGTGAAGATACAAGTGATTTGTTGCATGACAAGATGTCTCAACCGCTTCTGCCCAAAAGTGCTTTGGCGTTTTGTACTCATCAAGCATCATTCTTGCCATCTCGATAAGAGCACGGTTCTTCCTCTCAACAACTCCATTTTTTTAGGTGTGTACGTAGCCGAGAACTCGTGTGAAATCCCTTATTCGTCAAGAAAGGTGTCCACATTTGCGTTCTTGAATTCCGTTCCATTGTCGCTCCGAACCTTCTTGATCTTCAAGTCAAACTGATTTTGGGCCTTCCTAGCGAAGTTTTTGAAGATCTTTTGGACCTGTGATTTGTCATCAAGAAAGAACACCCATGTAAATCTTGAAAAATCATCAACTATGAGTAAACCAAATGAGTTACCACCGAGACTCTTGTAGGCATTTGGACCAAAGAGATCCATGCGATGTAGCTCGAGTGGTCTTCTTGTGGTCATGATGTTCTTCGCGCGGTGACTTCCTCCAACTTGGTTCCCTGTTTGACAAGCACTACAAAGTCTATCCTTGTCAAATATGACATCTTTTATTCCAAGGATATGACACCTTTAATAAGCTTATCAAGATTTCGCATACCAACATGACCTAGTCTTCTATGCCACAACCAGCCTTTAGAAGATTTGGTAATTAAGAAAGTTCTAGGTTGAGCCTTTATAGTGAAATCAACAATGTAAAGATCTCCTCTACGTATACCTGTAAAGACCATTTTATGACTGTCTCTACGAAACACTTGGCAATCTACTTCAGTGAATAAGACATTGAAACCGAAATCCCCAAGTCTAGAAACTGAAAGTAAATTGTATCCAAGGGATTCAACGAGCATGACATTTTGTATGGAGCTATCATGTGAGATGGCCACCTTACCAAGGCCAACCACCTTACCCTTTGCATTATCACCAAAAGTGACATATTTTCGAGGGCCGTCGTTTTCAGCAAGCTCACGGAACATATCTTTATCTCTGGTCATATGATCAGTACATCCACTATCAAGGACCCATTCCTTTCCTCCAGCCATGTAGCCGCGAAGATTTGCCATAAGACCAAAATGCCTCATTGCATCATCAAGATCATAGTCACTATCATCATCTTCATCATAGTATCCATGTTCAACATTATCTTGTGATTGATCAATTCCTAGAGAGGGTAATTCATTAGATAAATGATCATCACAATGGTTACCTTTATGAATTCTAATAGCTTCGGATATGATATCGCTAATGATTCCAACATTTCCTTTCGCACGCATGAGATTGGTAAGCTCAAATAGACAATCACCAAAGCTAGGATCACTAGAGTTCATCTTACTCAAGGCAATAGACTTATGGAGAATTTCGTCTAAATTTTTCAAGGAATAATCTGGAAATTGTTCCTCAAGAAATCTCCATATTGTGTAGGCACACTTGAGAGTAGGCAAACATCTAATCAAGTTTCTAGGCAAGCCTCTAATAATGAACTCAATAGTTCTAAGATTGCAAATCATGTCAATATCTTCATCTAGGGTAGGGTGCAAATGATCAACATGAGGTGCACAAGGGCTAGTAATGTACTTGTTCAAATGATATTCATTGAAAATCTCAAGCATTTCATTTTTCCACTTATGAAAACACTCTCCATCAAGAATAGGCACTCTATGTCTAAGGCTCCCCAAAGTAGACACATCCATCTTCCTCCAATGGTGTTTAAACCAAGGCAATGGAGACCAATGCTTTGATACCAATTGAAAGGATCGAGAAGAGGTGTCTACAGGGGGGGTGATTAGACACTAAGTGCCAAAAGTTGCAGTTTTTAATATTCTTAAGTTTAAGTGGAGTTTAAGGACAAGTTTAACAAACACAATACATATCAAGAAAGCATGCAATGAGTATATGAGCAGCGGAAAGTAAAGCATGCAACTTGCAAGAATGTAAAGGAAAGGGTTTGGAGTATTCAAACGCAATTGGAGACACAGATGTTTTGTCGTGGTTCTGATAGGTGGTGCTAACATACATCCACATTGATGGAGACTTCAACCCACGGAGGGTAACGGTTGCGCGAGTCCACGGAGGGCTCCACCCATGAAGGGTCCACGAAGAAGCAACCTTGTGTATTCCATCACGGCCGTCGCCCATGAAGGACTTGCCTCACTAGCGGTAGATCTTCATGAAGTAGGCCATCTCCTTGCCCTTACAAACTCATTGGTTCAACTCCACAATCTTGTTAGAGGCTCCCAAGTGACACCTAGCCAATCTAGGAGACACCACTCTCCAAGAAGTAACAAATGGTGTGTTGTTGATGAACTCCTTGCTCTTGTGCTTCAAATGATAGTCTCCCCAACACTCAACTCTCTCTCACAGGATTTGGATTTGGTGGAAAGAAGATTTGAAGCAACTTGGGGAAGGCTAGAGATCAAGATTCATATGGTTGGAATGGAATATCTTGACCTCAACAGAAGTGTAGGTGGTTCTCTCTTAGAAAATGTGTATTGGAAGTGTAGGTATGTTCTGATGGCTCTCTCAACGAATGAAGAGTGGGTGGAGGGGTATATATAGCCTCCACACAAAATCTAACCGTTACACACAATTTGCCAAACTCGGTGGGACCGAATGGTTAAACTCGGTCGGACCGATTCAGCAAACCTAGTGACCGTTAGGATTTTTGGTGGGACTGAGATGCAACTCTGTAGGACCGATATGGTTAGGGTTAGGGCATAACGTAATCTTGGTGTGACCGATTACACAAACTCGGTGGGACCAATTTTGGTAATAAGCTAACCAGAGAGTTGGTCAGGCAAACTCGGTGAGTCCGATTACACAAACTCGGTGGGACCGATTTTGGTAATAAGCTAACGAGATGGTTTGCATTGTAATCTCGGTAGTACCGATTGCTCAAACTCGGTGAGACTGATTTTGGTAATGGACATACACAGAGAGTTTACAATCCCATCTCGGTGAGATCGAGATCCCTATCGGTGAAACCAATTTGCTAGGGTTTGTGGCAGTGGCTATGACATCTGAAACTCGGTGGCGCCGGATAGATAGAATCAGTGGGGCCGAGTTTGACTTTTGGTTTAGGTCATATGTGGATGTGGGAAGGTAGTTGAGGGTTTTGGAGCATATCACTAAGCACTTTGAGCAAGCAAGCCATTAAGCAACACCTCATCCCCTCTTGATAGTATTGGCTTTTCCTATAGACTCAATGTGATCTTGGATCACTAAAATGGAAAATGTAGAGTCTTGATCTTAAAGCTTGAGCCAATCCTTTGTCCTTAGCATCTTGAAGGGGTTCCACACCCTCTAGTAAATGCCACTCCATTGTTGAACTTATCTGAAACATACTAGGTAAAAGTGTTAGTCCAACAAGAGATATGTTGACATTAATTACCAAAACCACCCAGGGAGCACTTGTGCTTTCACAACGTGACATCGTTCGATCGTTTCCTCTATAACTCGCCGTCTTGGATACAGTATGTCGTGGCTTGCCGGGCCACGCGCTCTGCATCCTCTTCCTTCTCCGGCAACATCCCGTGCGTTAAGTACTCCTTGAATTCCTTGGTATAGCATTCCTCCTGGGGCTCGAGCACCAAGAGCAGCCAAGCTCCTAAGGTCGGGCCACAGGTTGGGGCTCCTTTGACCGGATGCTGGGGGAGCTCCTCCCGAGGTTGAGACATGCTTGAAAGAAGTGGCGCAGCTGATGGCTTGAAGAGCCGCTCCTCAAAGATGCCTGGCTCCTGCGGTTGCCGCTTGGATGCTCTCCTGGCGATGTCGTCGGCCTCCTTGTTGGTGCCCCGGGGAACGTGCTGCAGCTCCAGGCCCGAGAACTATTTCTCCATCTTGTGCACCTTCGCGAGGTAGGCCTCCATATGCTCGTCCTTCGGCTCATACACCTTGTTGGAGAAGTCGCCTCTGACGGTGAGGCGCTGCACCCCTAGAGCCGCCGCAGCCTTCAGGCTAGCTATGAGGTCTTCGTATTTTGTGATATTGTTGGAGACCATCTCGCTGTGCTGAAAGCAGAGTTGTATGGCGTAGTAGAGCTTCTCCTAGGTGGGCGAGATGAGCACTGCTCCAGCCCCCGCGCCCTGGTGCGCGAAGGCGCCATCGAAATACATGACCCAGTCGTCCGGAGCCTCTCTTCCTGGGGAGGTGGACCGGTCTTCTCCTTCCTCAAGTGTCGGGGCATCCATCCATTCTGCCACAAAGTCAATGAGTGCGGGCCCCTTGATGACCCCGGTAGTGCTTGCAACTCAATGTTCCACTCAGTGACCCTTCCGGCCGAGTTAGGGCTCCTAAGTACCCTCTCCAATGGGTAGGCTGAGAAGACCTTGATGGGGTGGCCCTGGAAGTAGTGTGGCCACCTGCAGTGCGAGCAGGAGTTTCTGGGGCATCGGGTAGCATGCCCTCGTGTCCCGTAGTACGGTGCTGAAAGAGTACACCGGGTGTTCGACGAGGGCCGAAACACTGTCGAGGCTCGGGTCCTGCGGAGATCGGGGCATATCCTCAGGTGGGAGGATCCTTGAGACCTGATTGTCCTCGGGGGCTTCTGCGATGCCGCCCTGCTGAGCTTAACCTTCCACCGCTGATGCCTTTGCTGCGCCTTCCTGGCCCCGCATCACTTCATCCCTGGCTTGGCGCAGTGCGCCCTTGGCTTGGCGCTCCTCCCGAACCGCCACCAACACCGCACTGGCGGAGTACAGGGTGGCAGCATGGTAGAGTACCAGAGGCTCGAGGGGCCGTGGTGCCACCATCACCGGGGGGCTACTAAGGTATTTCTTGAGGTCTTGGAAGGCCTGTTCGGCCTCCGGGTTCCACTAGAACGGGCCCTTCTTCTTCATGAGCTTGAAGAAAGGTAAGGAGCGCTCTACTAGTTTGGAGATGAAACGCCCTAACGTGGTCACCCGCCATGCTAGCTTCTGCATCTCTTTGAGGGTCAGTGGTGGGCTCATGTCCTCGATGACCTTGATCTTCTCTGGGTTAGCCTCGATCCCTCTATGGGATACGAGGAATCCCAACAGCTTGCCGGAAGGGACGCCGAACACGCACTTCTCCGGGTTGAGCCTCAAGTTCACTTGGTGCAGGCTCTCGAAGGTCTCCTCCAAGTCCTGAATCAATGTCCTCGCCTCGCGAGACTTAACCACTATGTCATCGACGTAGGCCTCTGCGTTTCTCCCGAGCTGCCACCCCAGAGCAATGTGCATCAACCGCTGAAAGGTCGCACCCGCGTTGCGCAGCCCGAAGGGCATGCAGGTGTAGCAGTACACCCCACATGGTGTCAGGAAGGCCATGTTCTCCACATCTTCCACCGCCATCTTGATTTGATGATACCCCGATAACGCATCCAGGAAGCACAACAGGTCACACTCGGCGGTGGACTCGACAATCTAGTCAATGCGAGGGAGTGGGAACGGATCTTTGGGGCAGGCTTCGCTAAGATTGGTGAAGTCGATGCACATCCGTTCCTTCCTGCCTTTTTTCAGCACCACGACAGGGTTCGCCAGCCATTCGGGGTATCAGACCTCTCAGATGGCACCTGCTGCTTCCAGCTTGCGTGTCTCTTGGACGATGAAGGTCTGCTTCTCAGTGGACTGCCGTCTTGCTCGCTGCTTCATGGGGCGGATGTTGGGGCATACCCTTAGATGATGCTGGATCACCTCCCTCGGGACCCCTACCAGCTGATTGGGCTCCCAGCGAATATCTCCTTATTCGCGCACACGAACCTCACCAGGGCTTCTTCTTATTTCGGGTCAAGGCCGGATCCTATGTTAAAGGTGGCTCCTGAAGACCCATCCTCGCTGACCGGTACCTGCTTGGTTTCCGCCTTGTCTTGGGTAAACAGCTGCTTCTTCTTGGTGGGCGCGGCCTCCCTGGCCGCTGGGGCACTAACATCGGCGGGTTGTGCTACTGCCGCGGTCTTGAAGGCGAGCCTGAGCGCCATCACAGCATCCCTAGTGTCCCCCTTGATGGTGAGGATGCCCTTGCTCCCTAGCATCTTCATGAGGTTGTAAGCCGGGTGAGTCGCCGCCATGAACTGAGCGAGAGCCGGTACCCGAGGATGGCGTTGTACGGGAGACCGATGTGAGCGATGTCAAACTCCACCAGCTTGGTGCGATAGTTGTCGCGCATGCCGAAGGTGACAGGGAGGCGGATCTGCCCCAGGGAGTGGGCAGCTCCACCTCCCACTCCCGAGAAGGGCTTACTGAGGCCTTGCCGCTCCTGTGGCACATGGAGAAGGCTGAAGGCTTCCACGGAGAGCAAGTTGAGGCTAGCACCACCGTCGATGAGGGTCTTGGTGACAGCCACATTGTAGATGGTGGGCGTGTAGAGCATCGGGGGATTTTCGGAGCCGGCGGTGGAGTCGGGGTGTTCTTCTGAGCCGAAGGTGAGGTCGGCCTCTGGCGCAGCCCAACCCGGCGGAGCCCCCGGGCGCCTTGAGGTGGCCCCGATTTGACGGAGGAACAGCTTGGCATGGCGGTCTGACGGTGGTGCTTGAGAGTGCTACCTCTTGAGCACTGCATTGGATTTCCTTGAAGAGGAAAGGACGATGCAGCAAAGTAGCATAAGTATTTCCCTTAGTTTTTGAGAATCAAGGTATCAATCCAGTAGGAGGTTGCGCGCGCGTCCCTAGTACCTGCACAAAACAAATAACTCCTCGCAACAAATGCGATAAGGGGTTGTCAATCCCTTCACGGTCACTTACGAGAGTGAGATCTGATAGATATGATAAGATAATATTTTTGGTATTTTTATGATAAAGATGTGAAGTAAAAAAGCAAAGCAAATAACTAAGTATTGGAAGATTAATATAATGAAGATAGACCCGGGGGCCATAGGTTTCACTAGTGGCTTCTCTCAAGAGCATAAGTATTTTACGGTGGGTGAACGACTTACTGTTGAGCAATTGATAGAACTGAGCATAGTTATGAGAATATCTAGGTATAATCATGTATATAGGCATCACGTCCAAGACAAGTAGACTGACTCCTGCCTGCATCTACTACTATTACTCCACTCATCAACCGCTATCCAGCATGCATCTAGAGTATTAAGTTCATGAAAACAGAGTAATGCCTTAAGCAAGATGACATGATGTAGAGGGATAAATTCATGCAATATGATAAAAAAACCATCTTGTTATCCTCGATGGCAACAATACAATACGTGCCTTGCTGCCCCTACTATCACTGGGAAAGGACACCGCAAGATTGAACCCAAAGCTAAGCACTTCTCCCATTGCAAGAAAGATCAATCTAGTAGGCCAAACCAAACTGATAATTCGAAGAGACTTGCAAAGATAACCAATCATACATAAAAGAATTCAGAGAAGATTCAAATATTGTTCATAGATAATCTTGACCATAAACCCACAATTCATCGGTCTCAACAAACACACTGCAAAAAGAAGATTACATCGAATAGATATCCACAAGAGAGGGGGAGAACATTGTATTGAGATCCAAAAAGAGAGAAGAAGTGATCTAGCTAATAACTATGGACCCGAAGGTCTGAGGTAAACTACTCACACTTCATCGGAGAGGCTATGGTGTTGATGTAGAAGCCCGCCGTGATGGATGCCCCCTCCGGCGGAGCTCCGGAACAGGCCCCAAGATGGGATCTCGTGGATACAGAAAGTTGCGGTGGTGGAATTAGGGTTTTGGCTCCGTATATAATCGTTTGGGGGTACGTAGGTATATATAAGAGGAAGGAGTACGTCGGTGGAGCAACAGGGGGCCCACGAGGGTGGAGGGCATGCCTTGGGGGGGGGGGGTAGGCGCGTCCCCTACCTCGTGGCCTCCTCCTTCGTTTCTTGACGTAGGGTCCAAGTCTCCTGGATCTTGTTCGGCGAGAAAATCACGTTCCCGAAGGTTTCATTCCATTTGGACTCCGTTTGATATTCCTTTTCTTCGAAACCCTGAAATAGGCAAAAACAACAATTCTGGGCTTGGCCTCCGGTAATAGGTTAGTCCCAAAATAATATAAAAGTGGATAATAAAGCCCAATAATGTCCAAAACAGTAGATAATATAGCATGGAGCAATCAAAAATTATAGATACATTGGAGACGTATCAGAGAGCCGCCCAGTAGGGCCGCGACTGCGTGGTGCGCCGGCACCGTGTAGCGAGAAGTGAAGAGGTCGTGGAGCTCCTCCCAAGATGCCACCGTGGATCCGAGAAGGTTGAGCAGCCAGGCGCACGGCTCGCCGGTGAGGGCCATGGGAAGCCAGTTGGCCATGACCTTGCCATCACCCCTGGCTTCGAGGACGGCATCCTCGTACGCCAGCAGGAAAGCTGACAGGTCCGCCGCGCTGTCGTAGCGCGGTGGCATCTTCGGCCTGAACTTGGGCGGCCACGGCTCCCGCCACAGGGCGGGGGCCAGGGCTCGGAGCCCCCTGGCCCCGTCGGCAATGCTGACCATCGGAGTCGGTGGCAGGGCGCCTGCCATGTGGGCGAAGCGCGGTGGCGACGGAGCGCAGATCGACGGAGGGAAAGCTACGGCGCACCCCTACCTGGAGTGCCAAATGTCGGATGTGGGGTTCCGGCAAACCCTTAAGGTTCGAACATTGGGGTGCGCACGAAGTCTTTTCGTCCCACTGATCTACGCCATAGCTCTCTAAGATCTCGCGGACGAACTCGCAACACAAAAAGACACAAGATTTATACTGGTTCGAGCCACCGTTGTGGTGTAATGCCCTACTCCAGTGTGGTGGTGGTGGATTGCCTCTTGGGCTGATGATGAACAATACAAGTGGAAGAAGAGCCTCCTGAGGGCGAGGTGTTCTCATGCTTGGCTAACTTGTGTGGGTGGGGATGATCTTGATGATTCGTCCCTGCCTATGGTGGTGGCTAGTCCTATTTATAGAGGCCCTGGTCCTCTTCCCAAATATTGAGCGGGAAGGGAGCCAACAACGGCGGTAAAATTTGAAGGGGGGCAACTAGTACAAGCTATCCTAACAAAGGTGGTCTCCCTTGCGAAAGGCTCTGGTGGTGACGCCGTCTTGGGCTCCACAATGACCTCCATCTTGCCGTCCTTCTAGACTTGGTCTTGTTGCACCGATATGGCGACCTTTGCCTGATGCCTTGGTACTCCTCGCCTACGCTGGCCTCCTTAGCACCAAAGAGGAAACAAGGACGCTGCGCGCGCTGGCGCCCGCCTAGCGCCCGCCTGGTGTCCATCGTCATGGCTAACGTCATGAGAGCCTCGTGAGGTTTTCCTGGCCTAGTTATCTTCGCCCCTCATGAGCCTGCCCGACTAGGACACTCCAGAGGAGGTCTTGTGTCGTCCACCCTCACGAGGCTTGGCCCCTCGCGAGAGTCTTCGATGCCTTGTTGATGAAAATGGGTCGTACAGCCTGCTGACTTAGCCACGCCGCGGACCGCAGGCAGGCAAGTCTGGGACCCCCGTTCCCAGAACACCGACAGTGGGGAAGCCCCACCAGGTGCCCAAAGACGTGCGCCCTCATGAGGTCAAAGCTACCCCAGATGCATCGAGATAAATCCCCCCTTTTACACCCGTATAAGACATTGATCTCACAACACAACCCGAAAACAATAAACGCAACATAAAAGAAACATAAGCACCACAGCTCATTACACGCCCTCGCATGGCCCCGAATTCGTTTCTGACAATGCAGGGGAAAGGGAAAAGAGAGGACAAGTGAAAGAGGCTCCTACGATGTGGCAGCTCACGAGGGTCGGCCCCCGGACTCAGCCAGAGCCTTCCTCGCGCTTTGCCGGGGCGCGATGGCAGGATGACCCGCCACCATCCTCGAAGCGGGCCCGACGGCATGGCGGCTGGTCGTAGCCGCCGCTGCTGGAGCTTTCTCTGGAGGAGGAGTTGCTGTAGCTGGGCGAACCGTGGTTGCCACCGAGGGGAAGGTCACCCTCGTGCTCGTCGCGGCAATCGCCAAGGCCAAGCACCTCGCCATTGTTGTCGTCATCTTCAGGGCAGGATGCAGCACGGCGACCATCTTCAGGGCAGGATGTGCACCGCCTACTGAAAGTGCAACTATCCCTGGGTGGTTTTGGTAATTCCTAACAACATATAGCCCATTGAGCTAATTCTATTTTAGGATAAATATTTCTGGAAATCGCAATGTTTGGCATGGCATCGATTATAAAGTGGACCCCTCAGAATACTAAGAAGACATGTTGGCCCAAGCTCAAGACTCTACTTTTTTACTTTTATTATTCCAAGATCACATTGAGTCCATAGAAAAAGCCAATACTATTAAAAGGGGAGGAGGTGTTGCTTAATGAGTTACTTGCTCAAAATGCTTAGTGATATGCTCCAAAATCCTCAACTACTTTCTCATATCCACATATGTCGCAAACCAAAAGTCAAACTCGGCCCCACCGAAATTTCATACCCGGCACCACTGAGTTCACTTGACATAGCCACTTCCACAAACCCTAGTCATTTCGGTCTCATCGATAGGGATCGCGGTCTCACCGAGATGGGATTGCAAACTCTCTATTTCCCTTCATAACATTTCGGTCTAACCGAGATGAGCGATCGGTCCCATCGAGTTCGCAATGCAAACTCTCTGTTTCTCCTTTGTAACGTTTCGGTCTAACCGAGATGAGGGAATCGGTCCCACCGAGTTTGCCTGACCAACTCTCTATTTGCCTATTACCAAAATCAGTCCCACCGAGTTTGTGTAATCGGTCTCACCAAGATTACGTTAGTCCCTAACCCTAATGGAATCGGTCCCACCGAGTTGACATGTCGGTCCCACCAAAAATCCTAACATTCACATTTTGAACTAAATCGGTCTGACCGAGTTTCATGATTCGGTCCCACCGAGTTTGGTGATTTGTGTGTAACGGTTAGATTTTGCGTGGAGGCTATACATACCCCTCGACCCACTCTGCATTAATGCAGAGAGCCATCAGAACATGCCTACACTTCCAACATATATTTTCTGAGAGAGAACCACCTACACTTGTGTTGAGGTCAAGATATTCCATTCCAACCACATAAATCTTGATCTCTAGCCTTCCCCAAGTTACTTTCCACTCAAACCCTCTTTCCACCAAATCCAATCCTATGAGAGAGAGTTGAGTGTTGGGGAGACTATCATTTGAAGCACAAGAGCAAGGAGTTCATCATCAACACACCATCTATTACCTTTTGGAGAGTGGTGTCTCCTAGATTGGTTAGGTGTCACTTGGGAGCCTCCGTCAAGATTGTGGAGTTGAACCAAGGAGTTTGTACGGGCAATGAGATCGCCTACTTCATGAAGATCTACCCTAGTGAGGCAAGTCCTTCATGGGCGATGGCCACGGTGGGATAGACAAGGTTTCTTCTTCGTGGACCCATCGTGGGTGGAGCCCTTCGTGGACTCGCACAACTGTTACCCTTCGTGGGTTGAAGTCTCCATCAACGTGGATGTACGATAGCACCACCTATCGGAACCACGCCAAAAATCTCCGTGTCTACATTGTGTTTGCTCCTCCAAACTCCTCCATTTACCTTCATATGCAATTGTTTTACATTCCACTGCTATACTCTTAGAATTGCATGTGTAGGTTGATTACTTGGCTTTTGCTAAGTTGTTAAAATCTACCAAGACATAAAATTGGAAAAAGGCTAGATTTTTATTTGGTCAAGTAGTCTAATCACCACCCTCTAGACATACTTTCGATCCTACAAGTGGTATCAGAGCTTTGGTCTCCATTTGCTTTGATTTCCATAGCTTTTGGTGATCATAGCCTTGGTTTCAAAACCTAGGAAAGTATGGCGTCTAGCGAGGGAAATTACCACCATAGAGGTCCTTACTTTGATGGTACCAATTTTGCTAGTTGGAAGCATAAGATGAAAATGCATATTCTTGGACATAACTCCGCCGTTTGGGCTATTGTGTGTATTGGATTGGAAGGTGAATTCTTTGATGGGAGAGAACCGAACCGTGAAGCTACCACAGAAGAGTTGAAGGTGTTGCAATACAATGCTCAAGCTTGTGATATTCTCTTCAACGGATTGTGCCCCGAAGAATTCAACAAAATCAGCCGTCTTGAGAATGCAAAGGAAATTTGGGATACTTGGATTGATATGCACGAAGGTACCGACTCCGTCAAGGATTCCAAATTGGATGTGCTTCAAAGTCAACTTGACAATTTCAAAATGAAGGATGGTGAAGGTGTCGCTGAAATGTACTCTAGGCTTGCTCTCATCACAAATGAGATTGCCGGTTAGGAAGTGAAGAGATGACCAACAGATTCATCATCAAGAAAATCCTAAGAGCCTTGGATGGAAAATATGATACCGTGTGCACATTGATCCAAATGATGCCCAATTACAAAGATCTCAAGCCAACAGAAGTGATTGGACGAATTGTTGCTCATGAGATGTCACTCAAGGATAAGGAAGAGCTCCACAACAAGTCAAGTGGTTCTTACAAAGCCTCATGTGATGCTCCCGCATCATCAAGTGAGAAGCAAACCTTCAATGAAGAATTGAGCTTAATGGTGACAAGTTCTACAATAGTAGAAGCAAGGAAAGAAGTTCCAAGTCAAGGTCCTATAATGACAAAAGATCTTCAAGTCGTGAACATAATTGCTACAATTGTGGAAGACCCGGACACTACTCCAATGAGTGTACGGCTCCATACAAAAGAAGAGAAGATTCTCCCAAAAGAAGAAGTAGGAGAGAAGAATCACCACCAAGAGAGAGAAGGAGTAGAGATGACCGTTATGAACGAAGAACATCACGGAGAAGTAAGGATTCGGAAAGGAAGGACAAGTCATCAAGGAGCTACACAAAAAAAAGACATCAAGCTCATGTTGGTGAATTGGTATCCGGCTCCGACTCAGACAATCACTCTGAGAGAAGTTATCACTCTGACTCCAAATATACTCAAGATGAAGGTATTGCTGGTCTAGCACTTGTGCCAACCAACTCCTACGACATATTTGAGTCACCAAATGAAGGAATTGGAAGATGCTTCATGGCTAAATGCCTAAAGGTATCACACCCCGAGTATGTTGATTTCAATAGTGATGAAGATGATTTGCTAGGTGATGATGATTTACTTGTTGACAATTCTAGTGATGAAAACTATGATGAACTTGCTATTAATCATGCTAATCACGATAAAACGAGTGGCAATGATAAGAAGGAGATTGAGTGTCTATCTAAATAACTAAACACTCTTAAGTTAGCTCATGAAACTACCTTGGAAGATCATCAAGAACTTTTGAAGACTCATGAAAAGCTACGCTTTGAAAAGATCAACCTTCAGCAAGAGCATGAGTTCTTAAAGGCAATCAATGATGATCTTCTCAAGAAAAGTTCTTCTTACATTGCCAAGCGTTTACTCCTGTCTACTTACATGCCTCAAGTTAAATCTAGCAACAAGAGTAAGAAAGATTCTTCTTCTAGTAGTAACAATAATCATGCTAAATCCTATGATGTTGCTTCTAGTAGTTCTCTTGATTCCACTAATGATTCTCTTAGCCAAGTTACACTTGAGAAATAAAATAGCTTATTGAAGGGAATTATTGAGAAAGGTGTTTACAAGAGTATTGCCGGAAGTAAGCAATTTGAGGAAATTGTACGCAAGCAAGGAAGATACGGGAAGAATCAAGGTGTTGGTTTTGAACGAAAGTTCAATGCCAATGGAGTTGAGTGGGAAGAAGATCAATACCCCAAGACGAAGGTTGTTCCTCAATAATAGAAGTATGATCCTACTTCTTTCCAAGGAACACAAGCTCAAGATGATCTTCCACCACAAGACCACAAGCTAAAGGGCAAGGACAAGCTTTAAGAGGAGATTGATGCATTTGAAGAAGCTCCTAAGGCATTGGTCAAGTAGGTTCCAAGACTACATCAAGTTCTACTTCATCAAGTACGACTACAACTCCAAGGATTCCCATCAAGATGGTGTGGATCACAAAGAAGAAGAACTAAAGAGTTCTTGAGGGTGACTCCGCCAACATACTTCACTCATATCACTTTGGCAAAGACAAGTGCAAACCACTTCCATATCTTACACTAGTTCAAGGAGTCACAAACCCTGTTGTTGGTAAGACAAGGGAGAAGGTAACCTAATGCATTCATGGACATCATCTCATGTGAATATTACTCTATGTCTATGGATATCCTTGTTTGTTCCTTATGGGACTAACCCGTGTAGGTATTGAAAGTGCAACTCACTCCAAAGGATTGCTCCGAATGATCTACATCAACTTTGAGCACTTACATCTTCAACACCTACATGAAGTCATCATCGAAAAAACCCAAGGTTAGTTCATCCCTCCTAGGGGGGATATCACATCTAGGGGGATCTTTACTCTAATCAATTGAGCTAAAGAAACTCTAACGATGTGAACACAACAATGCATTACGTAAAAGTGGTAACCCGACTTGTGCTTAAACAATGAGTATGACCTACAATCAAATGTTATCATTTGACTCCTCAGTCAATATACTCATATATAGATGACCTAGTCATCGCCAAATTGCTTGATAGATGCTAGAGTGATTGTGCATTCTTTGCCACATATTTCATTTGCCATCTTATTGTGTGAGCATGCTGGTTGCTTGTTTTACTCATTCGAGGACATCCATTTGTTGCCTTGATTGTTTGGCTTTTTATCTTTTTCCAAATGGATGGCCAAGAATGCCTAAGAACCTCCTCTAGCTATCTATGCTTTTCTCATCTCAAACTCTATGATGGCCAAGAATGCCTAAGAACCTCCTCTAGCTATCTATGCTTTTCTCATCTCAAAAGTTTGATGAAGTCATATTCGAACCACTCTGTGTGAGGAGCACTCGGAGTCCCCGATTCGTCGTAGACTTAAACTTCCAAAACCTCTTTGTGCATTTCGGTATGACCGAGTCATCCATTTCGGTCACACCGAGATCACTAAGTTGATCTAGGTTTTCAATCTTGGTGCAACCGATTTGAACTTTTCGGTCACACCGAGTTGCAGTAACCGCTTGCGGGTCTGCATCTTGGTGCCACCGAGTTGTTCCACTCGGTCACACCGACAGGGTCGGGATATATATACTCACGAGTTGAATTTTGGAAATTTCTCCAAAACTCTTCACCCCGCGTGTGTCCTGCTCTGCCTCCTCGGGTCTCCTGATCGTCTCCTCGCTGCAGCGACCTCCCGCTGCTGGTCTTCATCGCCGTCAATAGAAATCTTCTCTGTCATTGTCGCCGTAGCGAACCCCCGCTGAACTAGGGTATGGGTTCGGCCTTTGTGCTATTCTTTTACCTCTGATTCATAGCACATTGTTTTTGCCATGATTCTTACCACGTATGCAAACAGTCTATCCACTAAAAACATCATTTAGGTTAAGTTTGATTTGAAAATTTAGGGTTAGGTCCTCGCCGAACTCATCTCGGACTAATCGAGTTGTAGAAATCGGTCTCACCGATTTGGATGAGGCCATAGCACTTGCAATTTTTGGTCTAACCAAAAACTGAAATTTGTGTGACAGAGTTCAATTCTTTGTGAAACCCTAGCAGTCTCGGTGCCATTGAACTGTGACTCGGTCTGACCAAGTTCACTAGTTTAGGTTCCAAAAGCTGCTTCGGTATCACCGAGTTTACAAATCGGTAGCTCCGAAATGCTTTCTGTGAAGAACTAAAACTAAGTTTTTGAGTCATCTGTTTTGCAAAAACTCTGCACTTTGTGATGCTCATCCACTCTATCTCATCTTCATCTATTCACAGGGTCTGCTTTCAGTGAGTTTGCAGAGATGTCTGATCAGAGTGACAGTCAGAACAAGTCTGAGGAACATGTGCAGCTGAGTGAGCGTTCAGATCCCTCGAGCACTTCTGATGATGGCGGCAGTAGCACTCCCAGAAAGTTGCGAAAGGCAGCCACCAGATTAGGGAGAAGAGAACCTCAGAATCTGAGGATGAGGATTATGTTGCCACTTGGGAGGAAGTAAGCTCCAAGAAGAAGGTGCTGAAAAGGAGTATGGCACAACTGCTACAGTTAAGCCAGGAATGAATAGGAAGGCTCCAGCAAAGATAATTCCTATGTCTAAGGCCAGAGCCTCTACTCAAGAAACAATGGTGTTCACTCTTGAACCCAAAGAAGGTGGAGAAGGCTAGAAAATAAAGGAAAGAGTCAAGAAGGCCATTGCCAGAGTCATTGGCAAGCCCTCCATGATGAAACATCCTTTTGAAGATTTAGAAGAAGAGGATGCTCCAGCACCCAAAGCTCAGAAGCTTATGAGAGATGTTATAAAGTCAGGGGGCTGCAACATCAAAGCCCAAAGCTGCCCCCAAAGCTCAAGCTCAGAATCCTCCTAAGCCTAAGAGAAATACCAGAAGTATACCCGCTGAAGAAAAGAACAAGTCCCCAATGCCTGAAGCTGAAGAAGAAGATGATGAGTCTCTTATTTTGAGAAAATTGAAGCCGAAGATTCCAGACCACAATGATAATCACCTAGTAGCTGAAGACATGCACATCAGAAAAGATGTTGGACTGAGATTGTGGAGAAAGTCTAATCCTTATGATGTGAGGAGAAGGACTATATTTGACTACAATTTTCACACAAAGGAATAGCAAGACTTTTATGAAACTATCCTGCTTGAATAGAAGCCCATTGTGAGTGACATTAGATGGGTTGATTGGGAATTCATCCAGGAGAATGAAGATCACTTCCCAGGAGTTTATGACAGCTTCAAAGCATGTGGAGTAGATGAGTTTGTTGGAAAGAAGCTCACAAAATGGAATGATGAGTTGATCATGCAGTTTTACTCCACTACTCACTTTTACCCAGATGGGAAGATCATTTGTATGTCAGAAAGTACTAGGTACCAATCCACAGTTGAAGAATGGAAAAAATTGATAAATGCCCCAGCAGAACATGAAGATGACTTGGATGTTTATGCCAAGAAGAAGAAGGACCACAACACTATGGCTAACATGTACAAGGAGATCCCAGATAAAGCTTTGGAGACTCACAATCTTGGATTTGTACATTTCTTGCTTTCTGGCCTGCCTACTATCAATTGGATCCTAAGGCACACTCTGCTACCCAAGTCAGGAGATCACAAGATGATCAGAGGGCACTCTATCAACCTACTACAGCTTTTTGATGTCCCTCAGAAGTTCAAGGTCACGAGTCTGATTGCAGAGACAATCAAGAGGACTGCTGCTGACCAGAATAGAAGTTGTGGGTATGCTCCACATATTCAGGAGCTCATCAACACCAAGATAGGCACAGGAACATATCTATTGGATAAGGAGCATCTACCCCTGTATCCTGATTTTGAAGATAATACTGTTGTGATGAATGAGGAGGAACCATCATCAGTTCAAGCACAGGAGAAAAGAGATAAAGAAAAGGCTGAGAAAGCTGCCAAGATGCCAAGTGTTGAAGAGGCATCTCATGTTTTCCTGAAGAGCAAGCAAGATCAACTTGCATATTTGATCCATTCTACACTGAGGATTGAGAACGGCTTGGTCACCCTGACTCAAAACCAGTAGAGTTTGGAGAGGATCCTAGAAACTAAATTTTATGATCTTGATCTGAAGGTAACTGAGATTCAAACAACAGTTGAGCAGCTTCAGGAGGAAGCAGAAGAGAAGAGAGGCAAGGCAACCACAAATGCATTTCAGCGAGTGCCTAGAGGACAGAGATCTGTTGTCGTGCAAGTGATAGATTGTAGAGCTACAACATCTGCACCAGCAGCTACAGCTCTAGTACCACCCCCATCAGCCACTCCACCAGCTCCAACTACATCAACGGATGCCTTCGTCCTTGGACTTCTCTCTACACCACCTCCCGAAGACCAAGCCTGAGAGACGCATAGCACTATGCATATTTGAACTTTTTGGTAAATTGTTGCCAAAGGGGGAGAAATATGTATAGATCATAGGCTTCGAGAGAGTGTTTTGCGTCTTTGCCTTTGGTTGAACTTTTTATTGTGTGAGATACTTTATGTCCTTATGTGAGATACTTGTGTGATCATGTGATTGATCATTTGCTACCTTAGTGCTTGTTTAGATGATACTATCTTTTATATCCATATATGATCATTCACTTGCTTGGTGGTGAGTGCATGCTTTTAATTTCTATCATTTTGAGCGCTCCAATAAGATGTATGTGACATGGAAGAGTAACCCATGATCCAAATCGATTGTGCATTTGCATTCAAAGGCAAATTTTAAATAATGCACAAATTTAGGGGGAGCTCTTGCTTATCACATACTTCTCAAAGTGACAATGTTTTTCAATCTTATTATCATTTGTCGAAGCTTTGATCTATATGTTGTCATCAATTACCAAAAAGGGGGAGATTGAAAGTGCAACTATCCCTGGGTGGTTTTGGTAATTCCTAACAACATATAGCCCATTGAGCTAATGCTATTTCAGGATAAATATTTCAGGAAAGCTCAATGTTTGGCATGGCATGGATTAGAAAGTGGACCCCTCAAAATAATAAGAAGACATGTTCACTACAAAAAAATACACTTCCATGATGATACGTGTTTGTCACAGTAGGTCGCTTTTTTTGTCATGCATGTACATCCATGAAAAATTTATGACATAATCAAGATAGTCATACCTGTGCTGTCGTAGAAGTGTTCCATGACATTACCAAAATTATCATCACGGAAGTGTCCACTTCCATGATGATAAATCGCGCGCCACAGAAGTGCTTTCGTCAAGGGTGACCGACACATGGCATCCACTGTAACGGAATGCCGTTAAGCTATCGGGTCGGGTTTTGGATCCGATAACTCGTTAACAGCCCCGACCAATGGGGATTTTCCACGTGTAAAATCATCATTGGCTAGAGGAAACACATGTCGGCTCATCGTCGGGACAGATGTCATCCACTCACTGGACAGAAGGCGCCTATGATACGTCCACACGTGGCACGGCCCAACAAGTTTAAATGGGCCGGCCCAACTAAAGGCCCACAAGATTTTGCGGAGCATAATGGGCCGGCCTAGCTAAAGGCCCATGAGATTTTGTGGACCATAATGGGCTGGCCCAGCTAAAGGCCCACAAGATTTTGCGGGCCATAATGGGTCGGCCCAGGTAAAGGCCCACAAGATTTTTTGTGCCATAATGAGCTGGCCCAGGTAAAGGCTCACAAGATTCTTGCGGGTCATAATGGGCCTGCCCAGCTAAACGCCCACGAGATTTCGCCGACATTAATGGGCCGGCCCAGCTGTAGGCCCACAAGATTTTGAGGACCCTAGTAGGACGGCCCATTAACTGGTTGCCATGTTTTGGGCCAAATGTCGGCCCATATTTGATCCGGTCCAATAATGGCCTGCCACGCTCCGGGCCTAATAGTGGCCCATATGAGATCCGGCCCGTTAAAATCCTACCACGTTCTAGGCCAAATTACGGCCTAGATCAAGTCTGGCCCTTTAAGAGGCTTTGGGCTCAATTATGGCCCATATCAGATTCAGCCCGTCAACTGGACACTATGCTTTTGGGCACAGTTGCTAAAGGCCCACTTAGTAATTCGGCCTGATATTAGTTTTGGCCTGTTAAGGGTCCGTTTAACATTTCGGCCCTATATTAATTTCGGCATGTTAAAAGCCCGTCATATAGTTGGGCCTAACTACGGCCCGGTTTGTATCCAGCCTGCTCGTAGCCGATATCCGATTGGGCCAAACAAGGACCCACACAATTTTGGCCTATTAAAAGCCCGTGATTTGATTCGCACAATCATGTGTCGGGGTTCATTTCGGGCTGCTGCGTAACTAGTAGGAATTAAGAACAAACCTACTCTATACAATAAAGAAATTATGGCATAGTAACTAAGAATAAACCTACACTACACAATAAAGGATTTAAGGTATATTACATCCACTGGGCATCAAAGTTCGCCACCAGTGATCATAAAGCGCAACGAAGAAGCAGATTACAAAAACTGGGCACCATTGCAGCGTAACAAAATAATACTGAACTGAGACCACTTCCAAGATAGTTCAACAAAGTTAGCCTTGCGGGGGAACTGCTGAGCAAGGCTGTGAGACCGGCCTAGCATGTCGGTCATAGCTTCCAGGTGTAGTTGTTTAGCGATGAGGTTCTCATTGGTGTTCTGCGCAATCTTTCTTAGAGATAGGACTTCAAGTCGCAGTTGAGTTGCAGAATGCCTTTCTGCTAGAACTTGGGACTGAAGAAGTCGAACTGATTCAGACAACGAATTCTGTGAGCTTGTCTGACTGTTAGTCTCAAGTAACTTGAACACTGCATTAAGACAAGACTTTGGGCTTGTCTCGCTATCTTTAAGATGTTTTGCCTTCTTTTCTGCAATATATGTTGGGTTTGTCTCACAGCCTTCAGCAGACTTGTGCATGCCTTCAGGCATATCACCCTGAAACAAAGCAGAGAGATGACAGGTTTTGCACGTGTATAAACAAAGATGGTAACTGTTCTGTCAATTCTATCCAATTTCAAATTAGAAAATAAAGAGTATGTTCAAAATATCAATAGCATAATTTGGCATTGTTCATAATGCGGGGAGCTTCACCACACTACTGGATTACCATGTCAACATAACAAGCATAGATGAAGGGCAAAGAAAATCATTGTATCTATTTTGGATAATGTGCATGGCATGTTGTTCATATCATCAGCCACATCAGTAAGATAAAACAGGAGATGACAAGGTGCAAACGTGGGCTGCTTCACCACACACTGGATTATAGATCCACAAAAACAAGCATACATATAGGGAGTATTAAGTAATGTGCATGGTATGAATAAGGAATTTGGTTTTACAAGTAAAACTTAGAACTTACGGTTCTTACAAACATGCATTTTGGTAGAAACAGCAAACTAAACAGCAGTAAACGATAGGGAGTATGAGCAAATTAAACAGCAGTTGAGGATAAAGGCTTTAGAAGGACTGACTTACATTAACAGTTAACACCAGCTTTATAATGCCCTTCTCCATGGCAAGGGAAGGATAACTCAAGAATTTCTGCACAGAATCTTCTTCATAAGCATTGCCTGTACTCTACATTTTGTAGAGAGTAATTATAGATATGATAATACTGGAAGGGATAGAGGATAATGAAGATAAGATGCAGATTGATGCTACATAATCAACTACCAATCCCTGGAAGTACAAGCGTTACAGGACAAAATGTACTGACAAGAGCAATGGGCTACACTTCTGCACTGGCATTGTCTGTGTATTCTACTTGTTGGTAAGATTAAATATAGATCTAATCTTTTTTAGTAAATGGTAGGCGAGGGAGATAAGATGCAGAATGCTACAAAATGAACCAATCCCTCTTCCCATAATACAAGAGTGTTTTGAACACTGGTGTACTGTACAAAACGTTCTTATATTATGGGACGGAGGGAGTAGCTGTTAATGTAAGTACAGTGATAGACCACGTTCAGTCCTTACAAGAGGACTGTAGAGCTAAACCTCTTCAAAAGCATTGGGTTGATTCTATATTTATGTAAGAGTCCATGCGGATCTTATAATGTCCACCAAATGGACGATTACGAGGCTAACATGTGCAGTGATGCTACATAATCAAACAGCTATGAAAGTAAGTATGGTCATACAGGGCAAGAGGTACTCACAAGAGCAATGCAGTGTGCAGTATAGTTGCGAGATTCTGTGGTCCCTTGAGAACGAATGTTCTTCTGCTAACAGTTTTCGTACAAGTGAGACATTAAGGCAAATGCAGAAATGTAGTTCAAATTGTGATGTGATATCATAGATAGTACCTTACGCTGCAGCCGAGACCAATGTGTAACAAGATTATTCCAGTCACCGTCGGATAAATGTAGCACCGGAGACTTTACAAAAATTTTGTTCAGAGGCTTGCCATCGAAGTGTGCTTGCCTCAGGTAGGAACGATATTTCATCAACGAGTGCTTGAAAAGCACAACCAACCCTTGCTCATCATCACAATCCAGTTTGCGCCTTGCCTATTTAAAGGAATGAAATCTTGTGTCTTCTATCAGCAGAAACATATGCAGTAATGACCATGAATAACATTAGTACATTACTTACGCGTAAGTTGCGGAGGAAGACTGGAAATTGTTCTGTGTCTGCGGTATAATCTTTCCATGAAGGAAAGATGCGCACAAAGTTCCTGACAACAACATAAGCTTCATCTTCTAAACTGGGAAGAAATGGAACAGGGGTCCTATTTGCTGCAATTGGAGCTCTCTCTGGTTCGAAAAGGGATTTGGCAACTGGATTTGGTGTACTCTTTGCTGGAATGGGGGTTTTGCGTCGTACAGCTGGTGCTATGTCAACTGGCATAATCATATTGTTTGCTGCAGTTGGGGTCTGCTGAGTTGGGGCATCAGAAATGATCAGTGTAGTAGGGCTAGAGTCTGCTAGAGTTGGGGTATTTTGTGGGTTAGGTGATATTGCAACTACACCTAATGGGCTATTTGATTTATCAGGTGCCACTACCTTCTCAAAATACTTTGCTTGTGCTCCTCCACGATTAGCAATCGCCCTCTTCCTTTTGAATGTCTGATACACAAGAACAACATTTGAATGGATAAATATGGTATGATGACATATGGAATATGTACTGAAATGGATATGCAGGGCGTATTCACATACACGATGTGTAACCTAAGCTAATGGTAGTTCAACAAAGTAGAAGCAATGCAAAGCATCAGTAGCAAGATATGTGTGAGCAATGTAACCTTGGAAAGTTAGAGCAAGTACCTTGATGGGTGAATAAGATAGGGCATCTTCCTCTGAATCCTCCACTAGGGAGCTACATTGACTTAGGTCTCCCTCTAGCTCAGAATCACTGTTAGCATCATATTCTGGGCATGAATCTGTAGGTGGAGAGTGTTTGCATTGCATTGCATCCAGACTTGATTTCAGTCCCTTAATGCCAAGTTTGACAGCCATGGCATTGTTCTGCTTTATTCTTTTCATGCGCGCAAGCTCATAATCATTATGATGCTGTTCAAAATCTGAGATTCATGAAAACATAAAAAGTAGTCAGATTATCTATGGAATGCATTGCGGTTTCAACTCAGAGAGTGTCTCCCTATAAACCCCTGCATATGCAAAGTTCACCTCCCCAACCGTGCTGACCAGACCATACACAGAGATACACACCCGAGCGGCGAACATGCATTTTCAAAACTAATTTAGGAACATTTAGCTGACCAATTAAACAACTCTGTTTTAATAATATCAGATTCGTATTTGAACAACTAAGCTTGTTTAGCTTGTTGGGTGGAGCAGTGTTATTATGACACGAAGCATGTATTCTGATCATATAGTGATCATAAAAGCGGGAAACTCAAAGCATATATTTTTTAGCAAAAGAGGGTTTCCCCTCTGATTTCTATTAAAGAAACCACCACGGAACCAACATGATCAATTAAACCCTAAGCATGATCAATTAAACCGTATTATGGCTGTGCCATGGCAGATTTGAAGCTGCAAACCGGAGAAATGATATTTAGCATCCATTGTTTGCTTTGAACTAAGAACTAAATTCTAAGAGCTGAAAAGAAAGTAGAGTAACCAAGTTAAGATCTATTTTCTGGTTGAGATCAAAAAGTTGAGGAGATATGAAGTACCACCTCTCTTGCGGCACCGTGTAGGCATCGGGGGTGCGATGGCTGTCGGTGGCGTTGAAGCAGATCTGCGACGGTAGACAGGTGCATTGGGGGATAAGTCCAGTTGCGGTGGAAGAGAAGGTCGTGTGAGCGGGCCTGGCAAAGAGGACGACGGCGCCGATGAAGCGAGAGGACGCGATGCAAGGCTATTGGTCCGTCAACGTGGATGAGAAACATCCATCTCTAGCAGTGGACGACACGGTCTTGGTAGGCGCTCCGGCATGGTGGAGGACGGTGGCGATGGATGTGGTGGAGGACGGCGGTGATGGATGGGGTGGTGGACGGAGGCTGGTGTGGGAATGGGGTGTTCTAGCGCGGACGGTGTATGAATGGGAAAATGGAGGGAGAGGTACGGGGAACCATGTTTTTGGGACGCGCCTGTCTGAAATATGGGGAAGTTACGAACTTATCCCCCATTTCAAATTTGGACGTCTCGTCGATTGGGGATAGGACGGTAATCTCGCATCTCCCAAATATTTTCCGGTAACTATTTCGGGCGAGGAGAGGGTGTTTTGCCGCCCACAGTTGGCTCCCATGGTGTATGAACGAGGCTGACAGGTAGGGCGGTTGTTTCACATCTGATGGAAGTTACACATCTGCCCCTATTTAAAATATTAGCCTACATCTATTTTGGACGAGGAAAGGGTGTTTTTCCGCCCACCGTGTATGAATGGGGAATTGAGGGGGAAACAGAGGTCTTTCAGACGAGCTTGAATCAAATGAGTTTTGCCGCCTATATGAATCTTTATAAATCATTCTATGTGTTTTTATATATCTTCAAAAGGATGACAAAGATGTATTCCACTATCATATATGAATATGGTTTACAAATGCCGATACTCAAATTCAGAAACTAGAATCCAGTTTGAGGTGAATTCGAATATTTGGAACACTTCATGTCCAACTCAAATGTCACACGCAGCATAATGTGTACTCCCATTTAGATAGGTACACAAGCAATATATCAAGATTCAAATACCGAGTCAATCAACCAAGAATGTACGGAACTAACAGACATATAAACACTTATAGAGTATATGGATCAATAATATCAACTAACATACATAAGACAGGCCGTTGTACTTTTTTTGGCTACAACAGTATCCTTTTCTTAGCCAGCATCTTGGCCCTTTCGATGCGTGCCACTTATGGTCCATCTGTACTACTATTGTTGAATGCACATTCAGCCCGATTGGCATATTTGTAGGTCTGGCACAACAATCCAAATGAAATGTCTCCGAGTCTTATCAATTAATACAGACTTGTGCTCAAATAAAATTACAAACAAAAAACAATTATTACATGATCTCTAAACAAATGGTTTGATTGATTACATGAACAGACAACACAAAGGTTATTCAACTATGGAAAGAACATTTCACCTATGATTTACCAAGTAGGAATTTAATTTCCTTTTTTCCTTCAGGACCTTAACAATCTGGTCAGTCTCAGCTTGCTTCGTTTTGAAATCCACCAAATATTTAATGGTTGTCTTGAGTACTGCTTGTGATTGTGCTGTTTGCTTCCTCAACATGTCAACTTCATCTCTAAGTGCAGAAGCAAAATCTCTTTCTACCACTAGTTTAGCCTCTAGAGCATCAGAAGTTGGCAATTCATAATGCATGATTGGGCCGGTGCCACTGCTGTGGGATGATGCAACGTCCATGGGGACTTTGCTCTTTGATCTTGGGCTAACCTGTTTTGCCATTAAAGTTCCGATTGGATTCAGAAAAGTTGAAGTTAGCAAAACATCTCAACTGGGAGTTATAACAGCAAACCAGTTAAACAAACAAGGAATTAAACAGTTTCAATTGGATGCTGAAAAGTAGTTACTAACATCATTGTAACCCGTTGTTGCAGTAGCAAAGCAATTAAACAAACAAGTAGATATTTAAGTTAAGGCAAACAGGTAATTCTTAACAGTAAGTATCAAACACATAGATAGGTGCAGTCTACAATATGATTAACAGGCTGTGCCATTATGTAATCAGTAGTAAACTAAATTAAGCCAAGCAACATAATTGAACAATTTTGCAATAAGTGGCTAACTAAAATTCCGAGAAGCAGGTAACTGAACTTACGCTAGTTCTTTATACAGGCACACTGCAACTTCTTTTTCTCTTACAAGGTTGTACGAAGGAGTCCATGACATCAATTGCTTGGATACGCAGTCCCAATACTTCTTTCTTCCCACACTGCATGGGTAAGTCGAATGGTTAATCTGGTAAGATGGTGCGTCCTTGATATGTTATATGAGGACGTGTAGTCAGACTAGTTGTAGCCAAACACATCACACTGGATTTTACTGTATATTTCATGCGATTACTTTTGGCATATCGAAATCTAAGCAATCTACAATAGGATGAAAAGACTGCCATCCTTCACATTATTGGCGAACTCAGTTCATAGAAACAAGTAATTCAACCATTCTGTGGATAAATCAAAAGCGCCACTGGAATATTTTTCACTATCCAATCATACATGCAAAAAGGGGCGACGCCACCATAGGGGCTGGTATGGGCGGCCGCCTCAGGTGGCTGGAAAGTGTGCACCTAGTTTGAGTCGTCCAAGTTGGCCCACACTAGTTTTGTTCATCCCAACGCACGAGCAGGCAATGTAAAAAATGAAGAAAAATGTTTCAATTTGGATGGGCCAATAACATAAGTGCAAGGCAGGCCCTATAGCAGGCTCACGGCCCAAACGAGCGCCTCCCATATCGATTGACAGCAGGAAAAACCCCAATTCATTCGCTGCAGCCTCTAGTCCGGTTCGTTCTTAACCTAGCCACCGCTGGACAGACCGACACAGCACTTCCTCGCGCCCTCGTTGGAGGGCGGTCGCCGGGCTTCAAGCGAACGGAGGGACAAGAAGATGAAGATCCAACCCTGGGTGTAGCCTGCGTGGGAGGCAGCTGTGGCATCACGGGCATGGCATCGAGCTTGCGCAAACGCACAGTCACAGCTTGCAAGATTAGCATGTGCAACGAGCAGGTACATCACATCCCTGATTATATCTAATTCAACTCTTCAATTTCTGGCCAATAGTTAAACCTGACGGTGTTGTAAAACTGCTTGTATGTAGGGAATCTATGAGAAAATGAAACCAATTTCTACTTATTTTATAACTCCCCCAATCAATACTGAACTGACTGAATCTGATGTATCTAATCAAGTTTTGCAAACATACAAGCTCATGTTGTTCTTGAGCCTGAGGTGTCTAATGAACAGACTGCTAATGATGGATTTGATGCAAACATTTTACATGCTCCTGGTGATGAACATATAGTGTCTAATGAGGGATCTAATGCAAGCATTTTGCAAGCTCATTCAAGGATTTAGTGTCTAATGATGATCTACTATGTTGCGAGAGATAGAGATTTGCAGGCATTGATGACAAGCAAATTATAGTGCATTTTCATAGCTTGAGGAAACGTCGAGGCCATCTACCAGAAAGTCCCCGTATCATGACAACATAGCATAAATACTTTTCTAATCTGTTGTTTGAAACTATTGGCATACTTGTGTAGGATAGATATATTGATATGCAGTTTGCGCACTGGTTATACGTGCAATTACACTTCGATATTTTCAGCCAGAGAACGAATTATTCAAGCAGGTACAGACCATGTTTGTAGTCCTTGTACACCATGTTGCATTTTGTGTTTTTTGGTGCTTGCATCATTTAGTGTTTATAATCTGAACTACTTTGGATCATTAGCTGGTTTTCAAAGTGCATGTAGCTTCACATTTCTCAAGTTATGTTGATTTCCGAAGTGCAAGTGCCTTCATATTTTTTAAGTTAAATGTTTGCCCCTGGTAACTTGAATTCGTGGATCAGCCACTGCACACAAATCATACACGAATGCCAGTATGAATTAAATGAAATGCAGGGACTCATGCTAGCTCGTTGTACATGCTCACTACATCTCTGCTTGCGCTTGGGATGTTCCATGTACAAGTCCATGTTACCACTTGCTTGGATGTGCAGGCCTTGTGCTCCTTGCATCCCCCTCTACATTTTTGACACGGCGAATGGTTGATCAAATAAGAGGAATCAACCTTGATGTTGTACCAGAGGACAGATACTTACAAGGTTATACGGGTGTACCAGATCCCGTAGCGCTGTCATGCTTCGCTAAAATATGGACTTGCTTGTTTCAAATGATATCTCCAGAAGAAATAAGAGCTAAGGTCAGAGTTGCATAGGCGTGTAAGCTAAGAGAGCAGTGAAAGGATATCCAAACATCATCGGAACAGTGCACAAGGGAGTGATGTGTGGATACCTAGTTTGGGTCGGCGTTTGGGCATGCTCGCCTAGCTACAGTGCGGGTCACTTCAGAGTCGTTGAGGGTGATGCGCTGGCTGGCCGCGCACGGATGCAGATCTGGAGTGGCAGCGGAGTGCTACTATGCGGTGGATGAGACCTTTGGTGAAGCCCCAACGGCCTCGGGGGGTGGAGGTGCGACGATGTGCTCGGTGAAGTAGCCCGGTGAGCTGGGAGATAGCGTTGGTGAAGCGCACCTGATGCGGTGGAACTCGGTGTCTGTGAGGCACGTCGGTTGCGGCGGCCGGCGTTGTCAGTGGACCACCTGGTGCGGTGGACGAGGGCGTAGATGAGGTAGCTCTGGTGCGGTGGTGAAGCGCGACCGTCGTCTTCGTCATCGTCGTCCGGCACAGAGGTGAGGAATGATGGGGAAAGAGACGAGATGAGGGGCGATTCGAGGGTTGGCGGCGAATTAGGGATTGATACATCTCCGTCGTATCTATAATTTTTTATTGTTCCATGCCAATATTATTCAACTTTCATATACTTTTTGGCAACTTTTTATATTATTTTTGGGACTAACATGTTGATTCAGTGCCCAGTGCCAGTTCCTGTCTGTTGCATGTTTTTGGTTTCGCAGAATATCCATATCAAACGGAGTCCAAACGGGATAAAAATGAACGAAGCTTATTTTTGGAAAATACTGAAAATTCGGAAGGAAAATCAACGCGAACCAGTGCCCGAGGTGGTCACGAGACAGGGGGCTCCCCCCTAGGGCACGCCCCCTACCCTCGTGAGCCCACTGTAAGGCGGTTGACGCTCTTCTTTTGCCGCAAGAAAGCTAATATTCGTAAAAAAAATCACGGTGAAGGTTTCAGGCCAATCGTAGTTACGGATCTCCATATATATATATGAAACGGTGAAACAGAGCCAGGCGAGAACGCAGAACCAGAGAGAAACAGACAGATATATCCAATCTCGGAGGGGCTCTCGCCCCTCCCATGCCATGGAGGCCAAGGACCAGAGGGGAATCCCTTCTCCCATCTAGGGAGGAGGTCAAGGAAGAAGAGGAAGAAGGGGGCCCCTCTTCCCCTCTCCTCCGGTGGCGCCGGAACGCCGCCGTGGCCATCATCATCATCACCGCGATCTTCACCAACACCTCCGCCATCTTCACCAACATCTCCATCACCTTCCCCCCTCTATCTACAGCGGTCCACTCTCCCGCAACCCGCTGTACCCTCTACTTGAACATGGTGCTTTATGCTTCATATTATTATCCAATGATGTGTTGCCATCCTATGATGTCTGAGTAGATTTTTGTTGTCCTATCGGTGGTTGATGAATTGCTATGACTGATTTAATTTTCTTGAGGTTATGTTGTTGTCCTTTGGTGCCCATCATATGAGCGCGCGCGTGGATCACACCATAGGGTTAGTTGTATGTTGATAGGACTATGTATTGGAGGGAAAGAGTGACAGAAGCTTCAACCTAGCATAGAAATTGATGCATACGGGATTGAAGGGGGACCAATATATCTTAATGCTATGGTTGGGTTTTACCTTAATGAACATTAGTAGTTCCGGATTCTTGCTAATAGTTCCAATCATAAGTGCATAGAATTCCAAGTAAGGGATGACATGCTAGCAGTGGCCACTCCCACATAGTACTTGCTATCGGTCTAGTAAATTAGTCAATTACTTAGGGGCAATTTCGCAACTCCTACCACCACTTTTCCACACTCGCTATATTTATTTTATTGTTTCTTTATCTAAACAACCCCTGCTTTTTATTTATGTACTCTTTATTATATTGCAAACCTATCCAACAACACCTACAAAGTACTTCTAGTTTCATACTTGTTCTAGGTAAAGCGAACGTCAAGCGTGCGTAGAGTTGTATCAGTGGTCAACAGAACTTAAGGGAATATTTGTTCTACCTTTAGCTCCTCGTTGGGTTCGACACTCTTACTTATCGAAAACTGTTGCAATCCCCTATACTCGTGGGTTATCGAGACCTTTTTCTGGCGTCGTTGCCGGGGAGCAATAGCGTGGGGTGAATATTCTCGTGTGTGCTTGTTTGCTTTATCACAAAGTAATTTTTATTTGTTGTTCTTAGTTGTTCTCTATCTTTAGTTATGGATATGGAACACGAAATACCAACAAAATTAGGTGTACTTTCTGCTCATGGAGATGGGGAACCTCCTAAAACCCTCGATGCTGGTCCTGTGAAAGATATCATGTACTACTTTAATAATCCTGAGAAAACCCATTCAATTATGTAATGGGAGTAATGTTGGATCAACGTGAATACTTTAGGGATTACCGCTTGACACAAAAAGGGAAACTATTACGGGATCAAATTTATATATTGAAGTGGTATGCTAGACAACTATGCTCGGAATATGATTTTACTTGTTGCTCTAGGATGAATTCTCCACACCTCCCCTTTTCATGCAAATTTAATGATAATGAAACATTGGCTTCTTATGCTAGAGGTATATATGATTACTATGATGTGGAACAAATAGAAGAATTTGTTGCTTTTATGGGTGCTTATGAAATTGAATCTATGTTTAAAGAGTTTGATCATATTAATGATGCTTGTTATAGATCTGAAAATTTAGCTATCCTCAAATATTTATATGATAATTATGAATACAATTATGAAATTAATGCACTTATTAAGAAAGTCTCCGCTGTCCAAGAAGAGACTAATATTTTGCAGGAATCTATGGAAGAAGAAGTTGATGACACTGTGAGCTCATTGGATTTAAAAGATGAGGAGGAGAGCGAAGAATAAAAGGAGGAAGAGCGGATTGATCACCCGTGCCCACCTTCTAATCGGAGTAACTCTTCAACTCATACATTGTTTAATTTCCCTTCATGCTTACCGAAGGATGAATGCTATGATGACTGTTATGATCCCTATGATTCTTTTGAAATATCCCTTTTTGATGATGCTTGCTATGCTTATGGCCAAGATGCCAATATGAATTATGCTTATGGAGATGAACTTGCTATAGTTCCTTATGTTAAACATGAAATTGTTGCTATTGCACCCACGCATGATAGTCCTATTATCTTTTTGAATTCTCCCGATTATACTATATCGGAGAAGTTTGCACTTATTAAGGATTATATTGATGGGTTGCCTTTTACCGTTGCACATGATGATTTCGATAAATATAATATGCATGTGCTTGCTGCTCCTAATTGCAATTATTATGAGAGAGGAACTATATCTCCACCTCTCCATGTTTCCAACATGATAAAATTGCAAGAAACTGTTTATACTATGCATTGGCCTTTACTAGGTGTGCATGAATTGTTCTTTTATGACATGCCGATGCATAGGAAGAGAGTTAGACTTTGTCATTGCTTGATATATGTTGCTTTGTGCTCAGTACTAAATTACAAATCATTGTTAATTAAAATTGGCTTTGATATACCTTGGGATCCGGGTGGATTCACTACTTGAGCACTATATGCCTAGCTTAATGGCTTTAAAGAAAGTGCTGCCAGGGAGACAACCCGGAAGTTTTAGAGAGTCATTTGTTTCTGTTGAGTGCTTTCATATAGTTTAAAAACAACAAAAATAAAGAGGGGAACCCAAAACTTTTCAAAAACGAAATTGAAAGTGAGAAAGACAAGCACTGTTGAAGTGGGAGAGCTCCTTGAACTTTGTTCATGCTCACGGCACCTTTGTGAATCTAAATTACAGAAAATTTTCAACAAAAATAATTATCCCCTTTTACAATTCCATTGTATTATAAAAATAATGTGGCAAGGTTTGCCTTTAGGATGTTTACATTTGCTTGATGGTTTGTACGGTGCAGGACAGAAACTTTGGATGTAGTGCGCGATTTTACATTTTTAGGTGGAACGTCAAATGGTTCTGATTCTTTTTGCACTGTCTTCTTATGCAAATTTTTTATTTTTCATAATTTTGGTAGAATTTTTCAAGTATCAGAAGTATGGTGAATGTTCAGATTATTACAGACTGTTCTGTTTTAGACAGATTCTGTTTTTGATGCATAGTTTGCTTGTTTTGATGAAACTATCAATTTATATCAGTAGATTAAGCCATGAAAAAGTTATATTACAGTAGACACAATGCAAAAAAAAATATGAATTGGATTGCAACAGTAATTAGAGTAGTGATTTGCTTTATTATACTAACGGATCTTACCGAGTTTTCTATTGAAGTTTTGTGTGGATGAAGTGTTCGATGATCGAGAAGGTCTCGATGTGAGAAGAAGGAAGAGAGGCAAGAGCTAAAGCTTGGGGATGCCCGAGGAACCCCAAGTAAATATTCAAGGAGACTCAAGCGTCTAAGCTTGGGGATGCTGGGGAGGCATTCCCTCTTTCTTCAACAAGTATCGGTATGTTTTAGGATTCATTTCGTTCATGCGATATGTGCAACCTTGGAGCGTCTTTTGCATTTAGTTTTCATTTTTCTTTTATGCACCATGCTGGTATGAGATAGTCCTTGGTTGATTTATAGAATGCTCTTTGCACTTCACTTATATTCTTTGAGTATGGCTTTACAGAATGCTTCATGTGCCTCGCTTATATCATTTGAAGTTTGGATTGCCTGTTTCTCTTCACTTAGACAACCGCCATTTGTAGAATGCTCTTTTGCTTCACTTATACTTGTTAGAGCGTGGGCATTTCTTTTTTAGAAAGAATTAAACTCTCTTGCTTCACTTATATCTATTTAGAGAGATGACAGGAACTGGTTATTCACATGGTTAGTCATAAAATCCTACATAAAACTTGTAGATCACTGAATATGATATGTTTGATTCCTTGCAATAGTTTTGCGATATAAAGATGGTGATATTAGAGTCATGCTAGTGGGTGGTTATGAATTGTAGAAATAAAGATGGCGATATAAAGATGGTTATCTATTGTGTTGAGGTTTGTGATTCCCGTAGCATGCACGTATGGTGAACCGTTATGTAATGAAGTCGGAGCATGAGGTATTTATTGATTGTCTTCCTTAAGAGTGGCGGTCGGGGACGAGCGATGGTCTTTTCCTACCAATCTATCCCCCTAGGAGCATGCGTGTAGTACTTTGTTTCGATAGCTAATAGACTTTTGCAATAAGTATGTGAGTTCTTTATGACTAATGTTGAGTCCATGGATTATACGCACTCTCATCCTTCCACCATTGCTAGCCTCTCTAGTACCGCGCAACTTTTGCCGGTACCATAAACCCACCATATACCTTCCTCAAAACAGCCACCATACCTACCTATTATGGCATTTCCATAGCCATTCCGAGATATATTGCCACGCAACTTCCATCATCATCATATACATGACTTGAGCATTCATTGTCATATTGCTTTGCATGATCGTAAGATAGCTAGCATGATGTTTTCATGGCGTGTCCATTTTTTTGATGTCATTGCTACGCTAGATCATTGCACATCCCGGTACACCGCCAGAGGCATCCATATATAGTCATACTTTGTTATAGACATTGAGTTGTAAGTAAATAAAAGTGTGATGATCATCATTATTAGAGCATTGCCCCAGTGAGGAAAGGATGACGGAGACTATGATTCCCCCATAAGTCGGGATGAGACTCCGGACTTTACAAAAAATAAAAGAGGCCAAAGAAGCCCACCAAAAAATAAAAAAACAAAAAAACAAAACAAAAAAATGAGAGAAATAGAGAGAAGGGGCGGTGCTACTATCCTTTTTCCACACTTGTGCTTCAAAGTAGCACCATGTTCTTCATATAGAGAGTCTCTTGAGTTATCACTTTCATATACTAGTGGGAATTTTCATTATAGAACTTGGCTTGTATATTCCTATGATGGGCTTCCTCAAATGCCCGAGGTCTTCATGAGCAAGCAAGTTGGATGCACACCCACTTACTTTCAGTTAGAGCTTTCATACACTTATAGCTCTAGTGCATCCGTTGCATGGCAATCCCTACTCACTCACATTGATATCTATTGATGGGCATCTCCATAGCCCGTTGATACGCCTAGTTGATGTGAGACTATCTTCTCCTTTCTGTCTTCTCCACCATCATATTCTATTCCACCTATAGTGCTATGTCCATGGCTCACGCTCATGTATTGCGTGAAAGTTGAAAAGGTTTGAGAACGTCAAAAGTATGAAACAATTGCTTGGCTTGTCATCGGGGTTGTGCATGATGTGAATATTTTGTGTGGTGAAGATGGAGCATAGCCAGACTATATGATTTTGTAGGGATAACTTTCTTTGGCCATGTTATTTTGAAAATACATGATTGCTTTATTAGTAGGCTTGAAGTATTATTGTCTTTATGTCAAATGATAGATTATTGCATTGAATCACTCGTGTCTTAATATTCATGCCATGATTAGACATATGATCAAGATTATGCTAGGTAGCATTCCACATAAAAAATTATCTTTTTTATCATTTACTTACTCAAGGACAAGCAGGAATTAAGCTTGGGGATGCTGATACGTCTCCGGCGTATCTATAATTTTTGATTGTTCCATGCCAATATTATTCAACTTTCATATACTTTTTGGCAACTTTTTATATTATTTTTGGGACTAACATATTGATCCAGTGCCTAGTGCCAGTTCCTGTCTGTTGCATGTTTTTGGTTTCGCAGAATATCCATATCAAACGGAGTCCAAACGGGATAAAAACGGACGGAGCTTATTTTTGGAAAATATGGAAAATTCGGAAGGAAAATCAAGGCGAACCAGTGCCCGAGGTGGTCACGAGGCAGGGGCGCCCCCCCTAGGGCGTGCCCCTACCCTCGTGAGCCCACCGTAAGGCGGTTGACGCTCTTCTTTTGCCGCAAGAAAGCTAATATTCGGAAAAAAATCACGGCGAAGGTTTCAGGCCAATCGGAGTTACGGATCTCCATATATATACGAAACGGTGAAACAGAGCCAGGCGAGAACGCAGAACCAGAGAGAAACAGAGAGATAGATCCAATCTCGGAGGGGCTCTCGCCCCTCCCATGCCATGGAGGCCAAGGACCAGAGGGGAAACCCTTCTCCCATCTCGGGAGGAGGTCAAGGAAGAAGAGGAGGAAGGGGCCCCTCTCCCCCTCTCCTCCGGTGGCGCCGGAACGCCGCCGTGGCCATCATCATCATCACCGCGATCTTCACCAACACCTCCGCCATCTTCACCAACATCTCCATCACCTTCCGCCCTCTATCTACAGCGGTCCACTATCCCGCAACCCGATGTACCCTCTACTTGAACATGGTGCTTTATGCTTCATATTATTATCCAATGATGTGCTGCCATCCTATGATGTCTGAGTAGATTTTCGTTGTCCTATCGGTGGTTGATGAATTGCTACGATTGATTTAATTTTTTTGTGGTTATGTTGCTGTCCTTTGGTGCCCATCATATGAGCGCGCACGTGGATCACACCATAGGGTTAGTTGTATGTTGATAGGACTATGTATTGGAGGGCAAGAGTGACAGAAGCTTCAACCTAGCATAGAAATTGATGCATACGGGATTGAAGGGAGGCCAATATATCTTAATGCTATGGTTGGGTTTTACCTTAATGAACATTAGTAGTTGCGGATGCTTGCTAATAGTTCCAATCATAAGTGCATAGAATTCCAAGTAAGGGATGACCTGCTAGCAGTGGCCTCTCCCACATAGTACTTGCTATCGGTCTAGTAAAGTAGTCAATTACTTATGGGCAATTTCGCAACTCCAACCACCACTTTTCCACACTTGCTATAATTACTTTATTGTTTGTTTATCTAAACAGCCCCTACTTTTTATTTATGTACTCTTTATTATCTTGCAAACCTATGCAACAACACCTACAAAGTACTTCTAGTTTCACACTTGTTCTAGGTAAAGCGAATGTCAAGCATGCGTAGAGTTGTATCGGTGGTCGATAGAACTTGAGGGAATATTTGTTCTACCTTTAGCTCCTCGTTGGGTTCGACACTCTTACTTATCGAAAACTATTGTGATCCCCTATACTTGTGGGTTATCAGGGATTTGAGCAATCTGGGCCCGGAAGGGGACGGTGGAGAAGAGAGATTTTGCAGGGCTAGAATTGGGGCCGCCAGATATTTCAATCCGAAACATGGAAGCGCGAACTTATATTGTCGTCGTCCTTTTTTCGGGGGGGAGGGGGTGGGTGGCTGGGTGCTACGCGTCCGTCCGACACACGCGACCACCCCGACAGGACTATGCTTCGGTGCCTTAAGGCACCAGCCTTTGTGTCCATGACATATGGGCCCAACAGGTGGCTGGCCCACATGTCAGTCACCCAAAGGCAGTTGCCTTTAAGGCACCGAAGCAGCGTCCACCCCGACACGACCCTGGTTTGCCTGGTGCGCCTACATTTGAGAATGCAGAGAATCTTCTTTCATTTGCAAATGAATCTGTATGTATTACCCTGCCCGTGTTTTCCTTGAAATAATTAGTCATTCGAAACGAGATACTCCATCCGTTCACTTTTGTAAGTCGTTTCAGACAACTTAAAATGAATTGTTTTGCACATTGTCTGAAATGTCTTCAAGGTCTTATAAAATTGAACAGAGGGAGTACTATAAATTAATTAATGAGGAGTTATTTGAAAAAAAATCGAAACGGTACCCACGCTAACGTGATTAGAGTGTGTGTCACATAATTAGTTATTTGAATTAGAGTGTGTGTCATGTAGTTAGTTATTTGAATTAGAGTGTGTGTCACGTAGCGATCTCCAATTCTAACGTGGATTTCGCATTTCACTGTATCCACACTACTTTTTTAATACAAATTCATATGTGTAAGATGAACACCATGGTAGTGAGAAAACTTTTGGATGGATTCAAACATATGACCTACAAAATAGCACAACAAACTGAGTCAATGCCAACTTTTCGAAACTTAGTATGGCACGAATTCGAAATAATTACCCGTATGGCTGGTCCTCGGTTCAAATCTTACAATGTACACCAAATTGAAACATCAATATTAAGTCTCATACTATGTACATTCAAATGTTGTTTTTAGCCCCCCCCCCCCACACAAACGCTACATACTTCCTGTATCAGTCAATCTTCCTCTCCTAACCACCTTAGGAAGCTATCGGTTTCCAACACACGTTCATTCTTTCTCTCCATGTTTCGATCTCTAAGTCTCTCAACTAGACAACCCCTTTTTCCACTCTGTTACCAAATGTATTTACCTCACACACCCGCCATTGCACCCCATGCCGAGCTCTCTCTCCCCCCTCTCCCTCTCACCCTCTCGCGCTAAATACGTGCATTGCCTATCTAGCCCCCAACCTCTCGTGCATGCGCACGCACGCATGTTGTATATCTAGGTCACTCCCTTGAGACTGTCTCACTCTTTCTTCCACACGGCGGGCCACACTCGCTCAATCTCGCTCTCTTTATCTGAGTCTCGTTTAACCTCGTTTTCTTTCACACACAAATGATATATCTCCCTGTTCAGGCCTCGATCGACACACTCTATACTCTCTCACGCAGACTGTCTATCTAGGTCAGTCCATCCAAGCCGCCACCACTCTTTCGACCTGATGGTGGGCCACGCTCACTCAATCTCTCTCTCTCTCTCTCTGTATGTCTCGATTGACCTCGCTCTTTCTTGGACAAAAACGATATATCACCATGTTGAGCCCAATTCTACCTATTCACATTGTATACTCTCTCACGCACATCGTCTATCTAGGTCACTCTATCCAACCCATCTCACTCTTTTGATCGCACGCAACCCTATGTGATCGGTTGACCTTGCTTCCTCCCACGCACAAAATATATCTACACCTCTGTGACTGGATCATCTCTCAAGCTCTATCTTACAGCCCTCACCCTTGCCAAAAAGGTCAATCGGACAATATCTCTCCAGAGCATATATATTTGTTCAATGAATGTCGGATCACACTCACTTTGTCTCTCTATCTATATGTCTCTCGATTGAACTCGCTTTCTCACACCATATCTTCCACGCGTTGAAGCTACTACCTCCATCCCTCGCAAAGTCGGAGCTATTTACATTGCGAGGGGCACTCCAACCTTGGATTAATTTGTGTAGGCATTTATTTCGGCCCACAACTACTCCAATCACCGTAGCGGGTAATTAAGCTATGGGGAGCACCTAATATGAGCACCGGGGAGCCGTTGGATCGAAGATGCAGCGGCACACATGAGGCCTGAATGTTTTATTTGCAGAAAAACCTTTGGAGAGTTTGGAAATTGCGCATAATTACAAAGACTACTCGCAAGCCATTGGATCTCACTTCCAACGGTGTAAATACTCGTATCACCATAGTATCTAAGCTGCGGGGTGGATGTGATATTCTATGCCGCTGTCATTTTTGTTTGTAAACTTGCAAAAAACGTGTAACTCGTGTCGTTACTTGTCTAACCGTGCAAAGTGTTTGTTCAAAAAAACCATCCTACACTGAAATATCGGAACAACACACTGGGTCCCACTTGTCATTAATCAAATTTGGACCTAAAACTAACAAATATGAAAGACGAGATTCGAACTGGCAACCTGGACTACAAAGCGTAAGTCGATAGCCTGAAAAGTGAACGGTTGTTGGCTTTGTCCCATAACTTGATTTTATACAGTACTTGCGTTGAGTAGAGTAGAGGGGGTGCCTCGTCAACACGTGCATGACCGTTATCTCACTTACTGGTGGGTCCCAGGTCTGCGATCTCAATCTCTCTTCTCTCCATCGTCTAACCTTTGCACGGGCACACACGAAGAGCGGCGCTAGCTTGCCGTGGTGTTATTACAACTAAAAAAACTTGGAAAATAGAAGAATCGCCTAGAACAAGAGACGTTGTGGCTGGTCGAGATGGAGCTAACCACATCTATCCTTCGTGCCACGTTTGCATGATGAAGCTGTGTGGCTAGTGGGGTGTTTTTAACCGACTGGCTGGGTCCCGAGGTCGAACCATAGGTACTCTACTACATCTGATAGAGTATATTTTTACTCGCACATTTTTCCTCCGTGCCGAGACGTGGCACACCCTACCGCGCGGTTTCGGGGTCCTCACGGGTGGTGCACGCATATATTCTTCCTAACGTGGGATGCCCTACCACGTGTTTTCTGGGTCCTCCTCGGTCGTAGCGCCGAAGCAAGTAAATGAGTCATCAAATCACGAAAGACCACCTTTCCCGCCGAGTACATTAGTGAAGCACGGTGGCTAGCTAGTTGGGCTAGTTCGACCGATTAGCTAGGCCGCCACCACATTTTTTTTCACCCCCATTTTTATCTATTTGCTGGCAGGTAAATTTAAATATCCACCACGGCGTTGCTTTGGTGTTTGGGTGCGGCAGGATTTTTAATTTTTTTATTGATGGGAGCAGGCGCGGCAGGATTTTTAACTTTTTGATTGATGGGAGTAGGAGCGGCAGCAATTAGTCACGATGACTCCGCCTGTACCCACTGCTCCCTGATGTGAGAAGTCGTCGACTGGTGTTTTACCCTGGTGAAAACCAAAAGATTCCCCGCTCCCTCCGCCTTCCCGTAGATTGCATTGCCTTTCATCCGTTTCACCCCCTTTGCTTCCTCTCCCCATTGCTTCTACCTGGTGCCATGGCGGCACAACAGATCACGGAGTCCGAGGTGAGGCTCCTGACACAGGAGCTCCATGCCAAGGATGCGGAGCTCAGGGCCAAGGACGTGGAGCTCCGTGAGCTCAAGGAGGAGAGGAGTGCCATGCTCCTCCGTTATGTACGGGAGTTCACGGAGCTTCAAAAGCGGCAGGCGTCCACCACAAAGATGCTCGAGGCGTCGGTGGCGTTGCTGCAGAAAGCGGGAGATACGATAGGCCGTCAGGGGAGCCGACTGGAGCGCGGGCGGGCTGATCATGACGAGGTCCAGGATCGCCTCAGCCACTTGGTGAACCAAGTTGCCATGCACGTGTTCCGGCTGTGCGATGCCTACCGTCGTGCCAGCGCGACGGTGCCGGTCGTTGGGCTAAACCCGTTCGACCACCAGGTCGACTTCAACGAGCTGCGGCTTCCTGACCTGGTCTCCTTCTTCACCTATATCTCCGAGGAGCTGAGCCGTCTCCGCGTGATGGTGGGGGCTGAGCTGGACAAGGAGGGGTTGCGGGTTGCCGTCGCTGTTGCCGGGCGAATCCTTTCAGGGCTCCGTCACCGGAATCCATTCGTGCCATTGGATGCCGTCTGTGACGAGTTGGCTCCCGTCGAACGGGAGCGGGCTCTGCGGGCGGTTGCACCCAGCATCACCAACATCGTGCGCCTCGAGAAGCAGAGGGACTTCGGTGGTGTTTAGGCGCCCTCTGCATGGGCATGTCCATGTCTCGGCGCAACATGACCGTTCGATCAAACTCGGACGGTGCAGATCAGTCACTGTAGCACAAAGCGTGTGGGTGTGTTTGGCTGCATTCTCATCTCAATATAGTTGTTTCCTATTCATGTATTTTTGTCAACCCACTAGTGTGGACTCATGCACCCTTCATGCACTCTGCCAAACACCCAAAAGTGGGTTGAGAAGGGAACTTTTGCTCCCATCCCGTGCACCCTTCATATAGCCTGCCTAACACTATTCGTGCTTCATATGGTTCATGTTTCGTGGAGTACTGTAGCACCGTACTCTCCATGCGCTGTGGACCTAGTTCTGTTAACATTGATCTCACCGTCCATCTCGACCGGACAGTCGAAAAAGCGGTACTATGTTACATATAGGAGTAGTTGACATGCGCACAACATCATTTGTTATCGTCATATCTTACTACACTAGCAACAAGATTGTGTAGTACTGACGTATGAACCACTGCACATGCCTAGTAGTAGGAGCATTGTGTATGTTCAAGTGGCTGCCGTGTTTCGCACTTCTCCGTCGTAAGAGTGGAAACGCTTGCTGTAATCATTTTTTTCTTCTGAAAAATAGTGGACACGCTCTACCGTGCGGATCCTCCTCCGGCCATGCACTAAATTACTCACTTTCACCGACGTGTGGGACAGCCAGCATCGGGGTCCACTAGCCATGCACTAAATTACTCTGTAGTAGAGTGACGTAGACTACCCCGATCGAAGCGCCACAGCAATGCCCAATGAGCCGTCAAATCACAAAACCCCATCTTTTCCAGCAGTAAGTTGGACGGACGAAGCAACCATCATTTCACTCTTCTCTCTCAGCTTCCTCTCTACCCAACCCTCGCTTCTGCCTCATATTTTTCCTCATTTCTTCAAGAAAACCCCGACCTACTTCTGCCATTGTTCTTCTCTCCCAAAGAAGGAAAGGTGAGCGCATCAATGGTGTTGATTCTGGCCAAGGCCCGGTCTTGCATCCCCGAGACTGATCCTATAACTCCCTCTCTTTTCTTCTTTTGGGTTTGTGATTATGGTTTCTTTTCTTTCATTTCTATTTGACAGTTTCTTGATGGACGCTGGAGCACCGGCCGAAGTGATGTCTATGGCTCCGGCCAAAACCGTCGAGGCTCATGGTACGAAGAAGCACAAGCACCCAGCCGAGACTACTGCAGACAAGCTCAAAGCCATCTCCCTATCCAAGCCCCCCTCTCCGGGATCCCTCATTAAGCAAGTCCAGGTAATATCTCTTCTTGACGATCTTTTTCTCGATCTTGATCGTGTTTTTTCATCTAACACGCAGTACTAGTACTAGTAGTACAACTTTCTGGGTGATCTTGCATGTGATTTTTGTGTGCCAAATGACGGTTCTAAATTCCTCTTTTGACCAAAACATGCGAGAGGTTGACACTGATTTCTTATAGATTACTTTCAACTACTCCCTCTGTCCCAAATTTCTTGTCTTAGATTTTTCTAGATACAGATGTATCTAATACTAAAATGTGACTTGATACATCCGTATCTAGACAAATCTAAGACAAGAAATTTGGGAGGGAGGGAGTACTTTATGAACATCAATGCTACCTTTTAAGAGGGTATATTTGCCTCAGTTACTTGTGTTATGGATATTGCATGTAATCCCTCTGGTCTCATGCCTTTGAAGACATGTTCTAGTGTCTTTGTTCACTCATTTCTATGTGTATATGTAGTCATATATGGAGTATAATATCGAAAAACATCTTATATTTTTGAACGGAGGTAGTAATAAAATATGGTTTCTGTTTGAATTAGAACCAGGTCCGCGGTGGAGATGAAGTTCTCAAAGTCATGTCGTGTGAACTGGAAGACCTGATGATGAGTTCTACTGCTGAACTATCCAACTGCTGTGTCCTTGTCGCCACGTGTCCTGAACTAGTGTTTTCCTAGAGCATTGTTGTCAGGCGTGTTCTCGAGGTTGTACTTGACCACAACAATTTCCTGGCTGTGCCTTCGATTATGAAGGGTGTGGTTCTTATAAAGCTTCCCAACAAATCCGATGCGGCCTGTCTTCATCATCATGTTTATGAGTGGAAAGACCACTCTGTTAGGTTCTCCAAGGTTGACAAGATGGTGATGGTGCATGTAGACATCTCACACGAAGTCCATGGCCTAGTTAGTTATGCGGGGTTCATCCCGTAGGTTGGTGGCAAAAAATAGTCGGCAAAGTTTAGTTAGTGCAACTTTGCTTGTCTGTAGTACGTACTATTATTCAGTACTTGATTTGTGTTTGTGAACCCTGTATTGTTTATTAGTACTGCCACTTTTGTTGTGTGGTCAGTCCTGAGAACGGTCTATGTTAATGTCTGTCCACTCAATTCAGTCTGTATATTTTGAAGTATCCATATCATATTTTTTGTGAGGACGGTCTATCAATTATGGTTACACTCCAATATCTGTATGCATTGTAGGGTTTATCGCACCCACCAGGATTTCTAGCCCCATGGATGTTCGGTCCATACGATTTGTCATGACCTTTGGACTGTCCTGCTTGTGGGGGTTGGCGGGGCCCCTGCATGCCATGCGTAGTTGAACGATCAATCTTCTGTTTAGTACTTCAACATAGTGATTTCCTAGTAAGGATTCACTCGTGTCACATCAAGTAAATCTTATTGATTTACTGTCTAAATCTTATTGATTTAATGTCATGTTTTCTTTCTTTTCCTGCAATTTTACGATGCAGGTTTTTCCATGTGACATTCATCATAGAATAAACTGTTTGGTTTGCTCTATGATGGCTATTTTTGCAGGTTTCACTTCTTATGTCGTGTCAGTAATGAAGGCACTGTCCATCACTTATATTACTGGAAAAAATTGGATCAGTCTATTGTCTGAGTACAAGCTGAATCCCTATGATGAACTCCAGTTTGGTTTAACAAAAACGCCACAATTAGTCCTTCTCGCGTTTAAAAGAAATGAAGAAAAAAATTGGATCATGGTCACGGATCCTAGTCAAGTTAGAAAGCTGATCATAGCAGACCAGACATGATCGCCGCTGTCTCGCACAGATCGAGCACCGACACTTGCTCTAGCACTGACAGCGGTAGCAGCTCAGTCTGATCCAGCTGAGGATTGGGCACCGACCGCGTCAGCGGATCAGTCTGATCTACCGAAGGATCGGGCATCGACTCCGGCACCTGCTCCGACACCGGCACCAGCTCTACAAGGAGCACCATCTCTGGTAGCAGCAGTGGCTTCGACACCTACACCAACACTTGCACTTGCATCTGCTCCGGCCCGTGTAGTTGCACCGGCAACAGACTGGGCTGCAGTTCACACTTCATATACCAAAGTCCTTACCAAAACCAACATGTCCACCTTCTTGGTAAGCATTGGCCGCCCAAGTGCTTCGTTCTTTTTTCTTTCCATGTTGTTTCACATGATTCATTGTGTTGATCTAACTGTTTGGGTATGTCTTCTTGTTTGCAAACAGAAAATTCCTAGAGCAACGAGGGAGTCGTTGAACAATCCGGGCGACCGCGGCCAAGTTTCTCTTACCATGCGCAGCCTTGGTGTGAATGAACCTGCTCAATATATCATAAGTACAAAGGATGGTCGCATGATGATTGATGCTAAAGGATGGTCAAGGTTCAAATCTAAATCATATCTTGCGGTAGGGGATGATGTCGAAATCGAACTTTCTCGGCAAGGAGAGCTGGTCCAAATCAACTTTGAAATTCTTCAGTAGCAGCACGCAACTACCTAACTGATCTATCCTCCGAGAGATTTTGATGTAATAATCTGGCATGGTGAAACAAGTGTCCTGTGAGTATAAGTAGTACGATAGTATTATTTATCACATGGTATATCATTGATAGAATTGCAACTCTGATTGCTGGTTAGGAACTGTCGTTCGATTTCATTCCAACAGCTGCAGTGCTTTATTCAATTTTGTGTATTCGCCTTGCGACAGCATCTAAAACCAGCGCCGTACCGATCGCTTGCAATATGAAAAGCGCTAAGGTAGAACACATGGGCCCCCAAACATGTAGGGTCGGCCTGCGGCCCAAAGTCCAGAACCTGGTTTCGAGAAGCACTAGCTCAGTGCAGAAGTGGCGTCCTCCTCCTGCTGTGGGTTGGGCGAAGATTAATGTTGATGCCGCATTATCTCACAATGGTGAAAGGGGAGCCCTGGCAGTTGTGAGCCGGGATCGTACAGGCTTCTTCCTTGGAGCATCGGCACTGGTGTGCGAAAGTGTTACTGATCTAGAGATCCTAGAGGCAATGGCATGTTGCGAGGGGCTATCTCTGGCTCTTGACTTAAACCTGCAACAAGTTCAGATTAGCACCGATTGTTCAGCAACAGTCAAGCATATCGGAGAGGCATACTTGGGGCCCAGCAAAATTATTATGGACGAGATCAAGATGAAGAAGAATATGTTCCAAACCATGGAGATCATACATGAAAAACGCGAGTGTAATGTTGAAGTGCATGTGCTCGCAAAAGCTGCTACTTCTTTGCCCTGTGGAAGCCATCTTTGGCTCACAGGAACCCCCGAAATTATTCGTATACCTATGACTGTTAATCTGCAATTAAGCAACTTTTATCCCTCAAAAAAACATCTGAGTATTATATTCTTAGCTGAACCCCCGTAATGCCCGTGCATTGCAGAGGGAGTATATTTCTCGGCAAGGTGAGCCTGTGATATAAAAGATTTGTATATTTCTTTACAGAGGGAGTATCTCTCTGTCAAAAAATATATTTATGTGTAACTAGTTACTCCTGTCTTTGTACTTCCTTTCGCTGATATGTGGGGCAACCGGCAACGGTGTCCACGTGCCATATGCACAAATTAGAGTGCACAACTTCATGGTAGACACACCCCAGTCATAGCGCCGTAGTAATGCCCAATGAGTCGTAAAATCACAACCCCCTTTCCAACTTTAGCAGTAAGCTGGATGGACGAAGCGGCATTATTTCACTGGGCCTGAACCCCCTTCTCCCTCATCTGCTTGTTCAGAGAAAACCCTCTCTCGGCGATTGCATGGGGTTTTCTCATGGAGAACCAGGTACGAATTCTTCATCCATCCCCGATAAACCCAAATCCCTTGGTCGCAAGTAATCCTAGGATGGCACCCGCCGCCGTTGATGCATTTTTCTTCCTACTGAATCTAGTGTGTTTCATTTGCAGTTCCCAAAGTGCGAGTACCCTACAGGTTTCTGCGGCCTCGGCGAGACGCCACCCTTGTTCCTTCTCATCCTAACAAAACATTTTGAAACTCACACAGTATGTTCCTAGAATCCTCTTTTCTATCCGGGAGGGTGGTTTTTTTTAAAATGATGTGTTCTCATATTATTTTTCGTGCAGTGTATCATTTGCTCTGCCAGAACACATGTACTCAAGATGCTCGGCCTTGCCATAACTGAATACACTAGTTTAATGGTCACAGTGAAGACAAGCCATGGATATAAGTTCCTAGTTGGGTTCATGAACAAAGAAGATCACTGCTTTTTTATGGCTGAACTTGGATAAACTTTCTCAAGTGTTACGGACTGATAGTTGGCGCACGAATGTTGATGGAAATAGCAGAACCTGGTCTCATCTTCAATGCGATCTTCCACCCCGATGTCGTTCCAATTGTTCATCCATGTTAGTTTTGTATCTGATTCTTGCTTGTTGCCTCGATTACTTCTTAATCCACCTATTCTGTCTAACTAATCACAATTTAACTTTAGAAGTAGCAATGAATCTCTCACAAAGATGCTACTTCTAACTAATATTTTCTTATAATTTGTGGCACGTGTAGGTTTTTTCAGAGTTAAGCAGTCTGCTTGTTTGTTACTCTGTAATAACTCGGCTGTTACTAATGGCACTGAAGTTGACTGGATCGACATCCACAATTTCCTACACTTTATTGATCGTCTTGAGGTCCTTCTGGGGCGTTTCAATGCTGGAAGGCCACGTGGGATATGTCTGGCACTGCTGCACTCGTTGAACAGGTCCAACTATGTCGAGAAACTTATGGTATGAGCTGTTTTATTTTATATATGTTGTTCATAAACTATTGCTTATACATAGTTTTACAGTTGTGATCTTCTTGAAATAGGAACTGCCGAGTTCTATTGTTCCTATACAGATGCCTGACCATGGTCAGGTCAGACTTGCGCTTGGTCACAACATGATGTTTATGTCGACCTACTCAATTCCCCTTGGAGGTGAAAAGATACTTATTCATGGGTGGTCTCAAATAATGAAGGCCCGTCCATCTTGGAGAATAGGACAGAAGATTATGTCCATGCTTTTCCATGGCTCTAAAGCAAATATCCTGTTTACTGACCACGTTGCGAGATGAAGCCGCTTTCAGAAGGTTGTGGATGCGCGGGGTGGTGCCTGGGCCTTGTCCTGGGGCTTGGCGGCCTCACCCTTGGTTAACTGTACTTAAAGTAGCACTATTCGAGGCGTGCTTTGTACGGTTGAACCTGTATAAGTACTCATACTTCTTTCAGCTTTGGTTGTTAAGTGCCCCTGCTGGTTTCAGTTAAGGTTGTTAAGTACACCTACTGCTTTTACAGTCTGTCGTGTTTCATCAGTCATGTCTTCCTCTAGCCGCCAAAACCAAACCAGCGCCGGCGGGGCCGCCTGCTTCCGCCTCCCACGGCTGGCTGCACCTCAGTGCACGCATCGCCGCCCCACCGTCTCCTAAATCGTTAACGCCGACGTCCTCCGCGCGCTTTGGTGCGCTCGCCGCGACGCCGCACTCTCGCGTTTTCAACATGGTCAACAAACAACAGGAATAAGCAGAAGTACGTGGAGAGGATGACAATAGGGGCCCACCACGTCAGTATATGGAAAAATAAAATGCTTCCTCCTAGTGTTTTCCTGACATCTGGGACCCACGACATTGGGAGTGTATATAGTCAATAGACAAGAGAACAGCACAAGATCGGCTGACACCTGGGACGTAGCTACTCGAGCAGTATTTGTTTTGTTTGGTATTGTTGAGACGGAGCAGGGTTTGACCTGGGCTGTGGCCCGTCTAGCCCAGGCTTATATTTTATGTTCACCATGTGACTAGCCCAGCTATTTTTTCTTTGTGAAAATGAGCCCAGTTTATTTTTTCTGAAGAATACCCAATCCAGACTTACTTATTTTTCTACGCCCTGATGGGCTGCAACTCTTTCAAGACACCTGCAAATCTTGAAAGTAATATGAAATGGGTTGTAAATATAAAAATAGATGACAAATTGGCAATTACTTTATAATTTATGAATTTTATTACATTTTCAGAATCCTATTTCACTGGGCATTAACCTAATTTAAATATATCTTCAAAGTACTTTAAATATGGCTGGACATTTCGGTATTAAAAATAGTTTGGAACCCACGGAAATATGCGAAATTGGCCCTGGCCAACCAAAAAAACGACTGCAATAAATTGCATAAGAAGTTGCCATGAGCTATATATAAATTATTAAAAAAAGAGGGAGTGGTCTGACTTGTGGGCCTATTTAGTTGACGCGTATGCAAGATTTTTTTTAGTTATTATATACGTCAACAAACGATTCTAGCAGACGTAACCGTTGGATGTCAATCCAACGGCCGTAGTGTTTCTTCAATCTCTGATCTTCTTGCTCCAGCCGCCAAAGCAGCGCCGGCGGGACCGCCTACTCCCCCCTCCCGTGGCCGGCTGTGCTGCCGCGCAGGCCTCAATGCCCGCTACTACTCCCACCGCTGGCCAGGGCATCCCTCTACTCACCCACACCCCCTGTTATTCTGCGGCAACGGCAGCCTCACACCGCAGCCGAACCGGTGAACGCTCGTACTCCTCTCCGCGTGGGCATCCACTGCCGCGTCGTCCCCTTCCTGTGCCTCGCCGTTGTCCACTGCCGTGGTGCTCTCGACGCGGCGTGGTCAATGTGGTCAACGACCGACTTCCATCGAAAGAGTACTGTACGTGGAGAGGCTGACAGTTGGGTCCACGACAGCCGCAAGGAAGTGCCTCCTTATTACGCGGAAAATAATTATTCCTCCACCTGACAGCGGCGACCCATCGGACGGGCCACCAGTATTTTGCGAAAAACATCATTTCCCCCTGACAGCTGGGACCCACCGGACGGGCCACCATATTTCACGAAAAAAACGTTCCCCTCGCTGTCAGCTCGGACCCACCGGAAGTGCCTCCTTATTACGCACAAAAAAATGAATACTCCCCTGGCTAGCTGGGACCCACCTTGGTGGGAGGCTGACTTGTGGGCCTACTAAGTTGACGGGGATGAAGGGCTTTGTCAACTTAGTCAATATGAACGATTCTAGCTCCAGTGACCGTACGATGTCCATCCAACGGCCGCAGTGCTTCTTCAACCTCTGGTCTTCTTGCTCCAGGCGCCCAAAGCAGCGCCGGTCGTGCCGCATGCTCCTGCCTTCCGTGGCCGGCTGTGCTACCGCGAAGGCCTCACCGCCCCCTACTATTCCCACCACTGGCCAGGCCCTACGGCGACGGCAGCCTCTCACCGCAGCCGAACCAGTGAACCCTTGTACTCCTCTCCGCGTGGGCTTCCACTGCCGCGTCTTCCCCGGCTATGTGTCGTCCCCTTCCTAGGCCTCGCCGTCGTCCACCGCCGTGGTGCTCTCGGTGCAGTGTGGTCAATGTGGTCAACGACCGACTTCCATCGGAAGAGTACTGTGCGTGGAGACTCTGACAGCTGGGTCCATGGCCGCAGCAAGGAAGTGCCTCCTTATTACGCGCAAAATAATTATTCCTCCACCTGATAGCGGGGACCCACCAGACGGGCCACCAGTATTTTGCGAAAAAAATCGTTTCCCCCTGACTGCTGGGACCCACCAGACGGGCCACTGTATTTTGCGAAAAAAACATTCCCCCCGCTGTCAGCTCGGACCCACCGGAAGTGCCTCCTTATTACGCACAAAAAAACGAATACTCCCCCGGCTAGCTGGGACCCACCTTGGTGGGAGGCTGACTTGTGGGCCTACTAAGTTGATGAGGATGAAGGTCTTTGTCAACTTAGTCAATATGAACGATTCTAGCTCCAGTGACCGTACGATGTCCATCCAACGGCCGTAGTGCATCTTCAACCTCTGGTCTTCTTGCTCCAGCCGCCCAAAGCAGCGCCGGTCGTGCCGCATGCTCCTGCCTCCCGTGGCCGTCTGTGCTACCGCGGAGGCCTCACCGCCCCCTACTATTCCCACTGCTGGCCAGGCCCTACGGCGACGGCAGCCTCACACCACAGCCGAACCAGTGAACCCTCGTACTCCTCTCTGCGCGGGCTTCCACTGCCGTGTCTTCCTCGGCTCCACGTCGTCCCCATCCTAGGCCTCGCCGTCGTCCACCACCGTGGTGCTCTCGGCGCGGCATGGTCAATGTGGTCAATGACCGACTTCCATCTGAAGAGTACTGTGCGTGGAAACGCTGACAGCTGGGTCCACGGCCGCAGCAAGGAAGTGCCTCCTTATTACACGCAAAATAATTATTCCTCCACCTGACAGCGGGGACCCACTGGACGGGCCATCGTATTTCGTGAAAAAAACATTTGGCCCTGACTACTGGGACCCACCAGCTACATCTTCGCATGCAAGGAAGTGCCTGACAGTCTGGACCCACCTGGTCGAAGCGTACGTAGCGTTGTCATTCTGGTCGCGAATGTGTACGTACATATATACTAGTCGTTGTAGAGGCGTGCACCTGTCGTAGTAGAGGCGCGCACGTCGCATGTAAACATACGTACAACGGCCAGGGTGCAAGAAATAAAATACGGCCACGTATGTGTACATACGGGCGGGGTCTCGAACGCCTACTCGTCCATACGTACGGCCAGGGCTCGTGTACATGGCTAGGTCAGAACGGAGAAATAGCATCATCGTCATGTTCATGGGGAGGCAACGGAATGCGTCGTGTTCATGGGGAGGCAACGCAATGCGCCGTGTTCATGGGGAGGCAACGGAATGCGTCGTGTTCATCGGGAGGGCTTGGACGGAACAGGCGATGGAAACGAGACCTGGCATACTGTAGAATGGAGGAAACGGCCTTGTGTTCGACCGGCCACGTTTGAAACGGGATCCTGTTCATCGGGAGGGGTCTGGCGTACCGCAAAACGGAGGAAACGGACCTCCTATGATCGAAACGGGGGTCCTGTTGATCTGGAGGGGTCTGGCGTACCGCAAAACGGACGAAATGGACTTGTGTTGGAGCGCTACGGTCGAAACGGGGGTCATGTTCATCAGGTGGGGTGTGGCGTACCGCAAAACGGGACTCCACGGGATACTGTTCATCTCCACCATCGACCCCCTCCAGCTTCCATGAGCTACTGTTCATCCACCGTCGACCTCCTCCAGCCTCCACCTGTGACTGTTAATCCACGGGCTCCTGTTCATCCAGCCTCCACCGCGCGCTACTCCACCGGCTACTGTTCAACCAGCCCTCTCCACGGGCTCCTATTCAACCACCCCTCCACGGGCTACTGTTCATCCTGTCCTCCACCGTCTACTGTTCATCCTGCGCTCCACGGGGTGGTCCTGTTCATCCAGCCCTCGACGGGGTCCTGTTCATCCAACCCCAACCGGCTCGATCGATCGGGGTCCTGTTCATCCAGAGGCAACACCACGGGGTCCTATTCATCCACCCCCACCGGGAATTGTT
>NC_041392.1:406605313-406612344 GCF_002162155.2 Triticum dicoccoides
CGATCGGCTTCAGTTAGCAGCAGTAGCGAAGGAATCGCTCAATCGGGTTCAGTTAACAGCCATCGATCGATCGCTCGGGTTCAGTAACACGTAGCCTGCAGTGCAATCGCTCGGGTTCAGTTAGAGCCCAACGCCTCGCTCGGGTTCAGTTAGAGCCAACGCCTCGCACACACGCGCGTACGTGTACGAGAGAAACGCGCATCGCTCGGCCCCCGACCTCCCACCGTAACCGGGAACTCCCCAAAATTTTCCTCGCCCTCGCTTCTACCACGGTTTTTTCCGTCATGGACGGCCCAAAGAATGTCATGTAGCTGCGTCTCCGGCCCGCCCAGGACGAAAAGCCCATTTTCTGTCATGATTTTTTGTCATAGAAGTAGGAGCCCACAACATCTATGATGATACCGGGTTTTGTCACAATTATCGTCATAGAAGTGTCATATGTATGACAGAATTTTTTTTCGTTCGGCCCAAAATGTCACGGATGTGTCTTTTTTTGTAGTGGTTGGATCAAGCTCAAGACTCTACTATTTACTTTTAGTGATCCAAGATCACATTGAGACCATAGGAAAAGCCAATACTATTAAAAGGGGATGAGGTGTTGCTTAATGAGTTACTTGCTCAAAATGCTTAGTGATATGCTCCAAAACCCTCAACTACTTTCTCATATCCACATATGTCGCAAACCAAAAGTCAAACTCGGCCCAACCAAAATTTCCTACCAGGCGCCACCGAGTTCACTTGACATAGCCACTGCCACAAACCCTAATCATTTCGGTGTCACTAATAGGGATCTCGGTCTCACCGAGATGGGATTACAAACTCCCTATTTCCCTTCGTAACGTTTCGGTCTAACCAAGATGAGCGATTGGTCCCACCGAGTTCGCAATGCAAACTCTCTGTTTCCCCTTCGTAACGTTTCAGTCTAACCGAGATGAGGGAATCGGTCCCACTGAGTTTGCCTGACCAACTCTCTGTTTGCCTATTACCAAAATCGGTCCCTACGAGTTTGTGTAATCGGTCTCACCAAGATTACGTTATTCCCTAACCCTAATGGAATTGGTCCCACCGAGTTGACATGGCGGTCCCACCAAAAATCCTAACGTTCACATTTAGAACTAAATCGGTCTGACCGAGTATCATGATTCGGTCCCACCGAGTTTGGTGATTTGTGTGTAATGGTTAGATTTTGTGTGGAGGCTATATATACCCCTCGACCCACTCTTCATTAATGCAGAGAGCCATCGGAACATGCCTACACTTCCAACACAAATTTTTTTGAGAGAGAACCACCTACACTTGTGTTAAGGTCAAGATATTCCATTCCAACCACATAAATCTTGATCTCTAGCCTTCCTCAAGTTGCTTTCCACTCAAACCCTCTTTCCACCAAATCCAATCCTATGAGAGAGAGCTGAGTGTTGGGGATACTATCATTTGAAGCACAAGAGCAAGGAGTTCATCATCAACACACCATCTATTACCTTTTGGAGAGTGGTGTCTCCTAGATTGGTTAGGTGTCACTTGGGAGCCTCCGTCAAGATTGTGGAGTTTAACCAAGGAGTTTGTACGGGCAATGAGATCGCCTACTTCATGAAGATCTACCCTAGTGAGGCAAGTTCTTCGTGGGCGATGGCCTTGGTGGGATAGGCAAGGTCGCTTCTTCGTGGACCCATCGTGGGTGGAGCCCTCCGTGCACTCGCACAACCGTTACCCTTCGTGGTTGAAGTCTCCATCAACGTGGATGTACGATAGCACCACCTATCGGAACCACGCCAAAAATCTCCGTGTCTACATTGTGTTTGCTCCGCCAAACTCCTCCCTTTACCTTCATATGCAATTGTTTTACATTCCGCTGCTATACTCTTAAAATTGCATGTGTAGGTTGATTACTTGACTTGTGCTAAGTTGTTAAAATCTACCAAGAATTAAAATTGGGAAAATGGCTAGATTTTTATTTGGTCAAGTAGTCTAATCACCCAGGCCACATGCGCGGCGAACGTCTGCTAGCCGTGGGCCAGGGCTACGTTGCCCGCAGTAGAGACCTCCACCGCGACCCATGAAGCCTTGCTGTAGCAGTAGTCCGCCTGCAGCCAGATCCCGCCCGGACCTGGGGCCGACAGTTCACCGGTGAAGGAGCGCAGAAGTTGAAGCCAAGTGTCGGCCGGATTCGTTGACTACACGACAAACTCTAGCAGCACCTCCGCTGAGTGGAAGCACGGTTGGGGAGGCCGGGCGACCATGGCACCCCTCCCCTCATCGACGGGGCTGCCCCGACCTAGGTGACTCCCGCGGCGCGAAGGAGCACCGTTGTGGCCGCCAAGGACAACGTCGGACCCCGAAGGGGTCCGCCCACGCCCATGAGGGACCGCAGCGGGGGTCGCGGCAAGCTTGCATGGGCGGTCGTGCCCCTTCTTAGGCAGTGGCGAGCCGGGCCCCTACTGGCGGCCTTTCCCCTTCTCGGCGGCTGAGAACCTCTTCACTGGCGCCATGGGTGTTGCAGCAAGGAAAAAGAAGGAGAAGCAGGAGGAGTGGAGGAAGAGATGGGTGATGGGGGCTCCGCCCCCTTCCCCTTTATAGCCAGGAGGAGGCCAATCGCAGACCTCCATGATCTAAGGTAATAATGACCTTTTTCTGCATGCAACAGGGACTCATCAAGTCGGGCAGTTGCCGAGGCAGCATGGGGAAGCGGAGACGCCCACGACCCGTCAATCGCCACACGTCAATCAAGGCCGCATGCTGTTAGGGACCGCGGTGCTCCGCACTTGCCCCCTGGCTTTGCCGCGAAGCCACGCACGAGTGCACCTTGGGCCCTGGGGCTACTGTCGGCGTCCTGGGAACGGGGGTACCCACACTTGCCTGCCTGCGGCCAAGGGCGTGGCTCCACCAGCGGCCTGGCACGGCCCATCTTCCTCAACCAACGCTCAAGACCCTTGTCGGTGTCAAAACCGGCGGATCTCGGGTAGGGGGTCCCAAATTGTGCGTCTAAGGCGGATGGTAATAGGAGGCGGGGGACACAATGTTTACCCAGGTTCGGCCCTCTCGATGGAGGTAATACCCTACTTCTTGCTTGATTGATCTTGATGACATGAGTATTACAAGAGTTGATCTACCACGAGATCATAGAGGCTAAACCCTAAAAGCTAGCCTATGATTATGATTGTTGTTGTCCTACGGACTAAAGCCTTCGGTTTATGTAGACACCAGAGGGGGCTAGGGTTACACCGAGTCGGTTACAAGGGAGGAAATCTACATATCCGAACTACCAAGCTTGTCTTCCACGCAAAGGAGAGCCCCACCCGGACACGGGACGAAGTCTTCAATCTTGTATCTTCATAATCCAATAGTCCGGTCAAAGGATATAGTCCAGATGTCTGAGGACCCCATAATCCAGGACTCCCTCAGTTGCCCCTGAACCAAGGCTTCAATGACGACGAGTCCGGCGCGCAGATTGTCTTCGGCATTGCAAGGAGGGTTCTTCCTCCGAATACTCCATCGAAGATTTCGAACACAAGGATAGTGTCCGGCTCTGCAAAACAAATTCCACATACCACCGTAGAGAGTATAATATTTCCACAAATCTAATCTGCTGACAACTTTTCATAATGTGACATCACGCTATGGCCCGGTCATTATCCGAACCGTTTTTCTCAACCAGCTATTGCACATATTGCGAGGCGGTTTTCTTGGCATGTCTTGTCGAAGCAGAGATCCTGTCCCCTTATCACAGGATTCTCATCAATACGGGTGTGGGTAACCGAACCGCGCCATCAATCACGGCGCTTGGGGAATAAGCGAGTTTACCAGTGTGAGGCCCCCGATTTGACCGTACACTAATTATACACGCAAATGTGTACGATCAAGATCAGGGATTCACGGGAAGATATCACAACACAACTCTACAAATAAAATAAGTCATACAAGCATCATATTACAAGCCAGGGGCCTCGAGGGCTCGAATACAAGAGCTCGATCATAGACGAGTCAGCGGAAGCAACAGTATCTGAGTACAGACATAAGTTAAACAAGTTTGCCTTAAGAAGGCTAGCACAAACTGGGATACAAATCGAAAGAGGCACAGGCCTCCTGCCTGGGATCCTTCTAAACTACTCCTGGTCGTCGACAGCGGGCTCCACGTAGTAGTAGGCACCTCCCGAGTAGTAGTAATCGTCGTCGACGGTGGCGTCTGGCTCCTGGGCTCCAATGTCTAGTCGCAGCAATCGAGTATAGAAAGGGGGAAAAGAGGGAGCAAAGCAACCGTGAGTACTCATCCAAAGTACTCGCAAGCAAGGAGCTACACTACATATGTATGCATTGGTATCAAATGGAATAAGGGTATCATATAGGGACTAAACTGCAGAATGCTCGAATAAGAGGGGGATATCTAATCCTATTGAAGATTACGCTTCTTGTAACCTCCATCTTGCAGCAGGAGAAGAGAGTAGATGGTAAGTTCACCAAGTAGCATCGTGTAGCATAGTCCTAACCGATGATCCTCCCCTCGTCGCCCTGTGAGAGAGTGATCACCGGTTATATCTGGCACTTGGAAGGGTGTATTTTATTAAGTATCCGGTTCTAGTTGTCATAAGGTCAAGGTACAACTCCAAGTCGTCCTGTTACCGTAGATCACGGCTATTCGAATAGATTAACTTCCCTGCAGGGGTGCACCAGATTTCCCAACACGCTCGATCCCCTTTGTCTGGACACACTTTTCTGGGTCATGCCCGGCCTTGGAAGATCAACACGTCGCAGCCCTACCTAGGCACAACAGAGAGGTCAGCACGCCGGTCTAAATCCTATGGCGCAGGGGTCTGGGCCCATCGCCCTTTGCACACCTGCACGTTGTGAACGCGACCGGTGAGCAGACCTAGCCTCCCTTATACAAGAGTAGGCGTTCCAGTCCAACCCGGCGCACGCCGCTCAGTCGCTGACGTCACGGCGGCTTCGGCTGATACCACGACGTCGAGTGCCCATAACTGTCCCCGCATAGATGGTTAGTGCGTATAGGCCAATAGCCAGATTAGATCAAATACCAAGATCTCGTTAAGCGTGTTAAGTATCCACGAACGCCGACCAGGGCCAGGCCCACCTCTCTCCTAGGTGGCCTCAACCTGCCCTGTCGCTCCGCCACAAAGCAACAGTCGGGGGTTGTCGGGAACCCAGGCCCACCTCTACCGGGATGGAGCCACCTGCCCCTTCAGCCCCCATCTCCGAACAGTCTCATAAGTAATGTAATAGTATAAGTATATAGCATATGCCCGTGATCACCTCCCAAAGTGATCACGGCCCAGTAGTATAGCATGGCAGACGGACAAGAGTGTAGGGCCACTGATAGAATACTAGCATCCTATACTAAGCATTTTGGATTGCAGGTAAAGGTAACAATAGTAGTGGCAAAAACAGGCTATGCAACACAATAGGATTAACAGAAAGCAGTAACATGCTACACTACTCTAATGCAAGCAGTATAGAGAAGAGTAGGCGATATCTGGTGATCAAGGGGGGGGGCTTGCCTGGTATATCTGGCAAGAGAGAGGGGTCGTCAACACCGTAGTCGTGCTGGATAGCAGCGGCGTCGGTCTCGTAGTCTATCGGAGAGAAGATGGGGAAGAAAGAATAAATATTAAGCAAACAGATGCATAGCAATGCATGACATGACAAGTAGCGATGCTAGGGGTGCCCTAACGCGGTATGAGGTGGTACCGGTGAAGGGGGGAAATATCCGGGAAAATATCCCCGGTGTTTTGCGTTTCCAGACAGATGAACCGGAGGGGAAAGTTGCGTATCCGGGTTCGTCTCGTCGTTCTGAGCAACTTTCATGTTGAAAATAATTTAATCCGAGTTACGGATTAAAATATATGATTTTCTAAAGATTTTATTAATCTCTGGAATTTAATTAATTATTTAAATTAATTATAAAATGGATTTATGACATCAGCATGATGTCATGCTGACATCAACAGTCAACAAGTGTTGACTGGTCAAACTGACTGTGGGTCCCACATGTCATAGGCTGAAGACTAACAATTTGTTAACATTTAATTAGCAGGTTAATTACAGTTAATTAGTTAACTAAACATGGTTAATTAATTTAGTTAATTAATTAATTAATTTTTTTATTATTATTAATCCTCTTTTTTGTGTTCTGGGCGTGCGGCCCCAACGTCATAGGCCCATGGGCCTTAGTGGGTGCCGGACGCTAGCGGGCAAGGGCACGGCCCGAGCGGGCACACGCCCAGGTGTGGGCGGACGAACCCGACGGGCGCGGGCGGGGCGCTGCCCGCCAGGACACGGGATGAGGCCGTGGGCACGGCGGACGCAGGGGGCGGCGCGGTGCGACGGCCAGGAGCAAAGCAGCAGCAACGGGGGTGGCCACGGCGCTGGAGCAAGGCGGCACCAGGGCGGGACGGAGCGAAGGCCAAGGGTGACAGGGGGTATGGGCGAGCCGTGATGAGGCGGGGCGCGTGTGCGCGCGTGATGTTGTCGGGCATGGCCAGAGCCAAGTGGCACGGTGGAAGGTGTTGCGGGGCGCCGGCGTGTGGCTCTGGCGGGCTGCGGTCCAGCCAGAGCAAGGGGGCCGTGGCTGGGCGAGCCAGCACGGTCTGCTCGCGGGCAGCAGACGGCGGCAGCAGGCAGGGCGGGGCTGCGGTGGGGCGGTGAGCGGGCGTAGTGCGCGGGGAGGTAACGAGGTGGTGGTCATAGACCACGGCGGGCAGGGAGTCGCGGCAGGGCGTGGTAAGCACGGGGAGAGGAGGAGAGGTCAACGTTCCGGCGCGGTAGTCCGGCGAGGTGGTGATGAGGATGCGCGGCGCTTGGCGATCCGGCGATGGGCGCGGGGAAGACGATGTCGGGCAGCGCGGGTGGCGAGGCGTGGTCGTTGGGGCGCCGACATCGGGTGGCGGCGACGTTGGTGCTGCCTCCCCTCGATCCAGACGGGATCGATCAGAGTTGGGGCGGGGGAGAGGTGGTCGGCGAAGAGGAGGTCGAGGACGGCCGGTGAGGATGGAAGGTCCGTCGAGGAGCGGCGTTGTCGT
>NC_041392.1:406612685-406620882 GCF_002162155.2 Triticum dicoccoides
GGGAGGAGACGTGGGAGGGAGAGGGGGAGAGATCGGGGGGTGGGGGAGTGGGGAACGTGGGGAGTGGGCAGGTTAGGGTTTCGGTCGGGGTGGGTGCCCTATAGGCCAGGGGGTGAAGGGGCCGCGTGGGCCGGCCTGGTGGGCAGACTGGTCGGCCAGCTGGGTCGTTTGGCCCGGGGGGGGGGGGCTCTTTTCTTTTTATTAGTTTTCTGTTTTTGTTTTTCCTTTTTATTTATGTTATATCTTTTCTGTTTTATCTTGTTCCTCATTTCATTTTAGTTTGTTAAAGTACAAGAATGATCCCTAACTTAGTACTACCACTAAACCCCCGCAATAAAAAGTTTAACACCTAAATAGAATAGCTTAACATTTTATTAATTATAAAAGGCATTTAAATAATAGTTTTGACTACTGTTTTATTCATTTTAGAGTATTTAAATATTTTATATAAGTGTGGTTTCTCCATCATAATTGTCCATGATTTATTTGAATCCACCCGTAGTTTTAATATTTGAAAACTTTTATTGTTTGCCTTTATTTTAAATTTGAATTTTGAACTGGGTTTCGAACTATGTGGGTTTATCAACAGTAACCGGGGTGACATGGCATCATTAGCGGAGGTTCACTGTAGCTTAATTATCTGGGCGTCACAATTCTCCTCCACTACAAGAAATCTCGTCTCGAGATTTAAGAGGGGAGTAGTGGGAAGTTCGGGTTACAAAATTCTAACGTGTCTTCTCGGTCTTGGTTGCCCTTCATGAATAGGTTGATCCATAGCGTTGATGTCTTCATTTCTCTGCATCAATGCATCATGAGGAAGTTGTCGTCCTTCCTTTGGGAACTCCATCGTACTTACAGAGGAATAAAGGATGGGTATACCAGAAGAGTGGAATTCTGCATGGTTGCTTATCCGGTAGATAATCATTAGGGAACGTGGCGAAAAGTAACTCTCGAATTGAAACTTATGAAAATATCGAGAGCAAGCTAAGGAGGTATCATGGGAAGTTTCGAGCGGGCTTGCAATCGTTTGATGCCCGAAACAGGGCGTGAAAAGGGGTTCAAAGCAATGGGAATAAGTATTGTGTCTGATACCAGAATTGATGATTTCTTGGAAGGTGGCTCGTGAATTACATACGAGGTCACGTGCAAGGAACAACCTTGAGAACATGGGGTGTACAGGAGAGTCAGGTTTCGATCCTGTGGAACTGTGGGTTATGGGCCCACCATGTGGGTTAAAAGTAGGGAGGCGGTGATGATTTGCATGATCATGTAAGCAAGGCATGCCGGAGGATAGCCTGTCAGTTATGTCGGCAACAACATCGGTACCAAGGGCGAGGGACGAAGAGAACCATTCTCCTGCTTGTTGAAACAAGGCGGACCAATAGGGAAAGTTCTCATCCATCAGTGGTTACCGGAATGCCATCAACAAAAGCAACAGGGTCTTACTGACACGGTTGTACACCAAGGTGTTTACATAAGCAAAAGAATATTACTGCTTAGATCATATGGATCACAAGGAAGGTTAAACAATTCAATGGAAGGAAAATGTGATCATCAGATCAAACAGAACAATGGAAAGGATAATGTGTTTGACACATATACCAAGGGTATACCCTTCCCAAGGATAAGCAGGGCATGATATCCATGACAGGATATAATGTAGAAAACCTTTTAGGTAGGGGAGAGTAATTTCATGACATTATCCATACAACGATGTTTGGATAATTTGATTAAGAAAATTTAGCATTGTGCTTCAAGTGTTCTTATCGATGATAGGAGTACCACATACATGCTTCGAGATAGCACTGACATGGTCTTCAAGCAAAGGTCGGACTTCGGATACACGAAGGATCCATTAGGATAAAATTATTAAACAAGGCATTCAATTTCCTCATGGAAAAAATGGTTAACCTTGTTAAAAAGAAAACTATAACAATAGGTCCTCCCGCCAGGTGTACTCGGCATGACACCGCCTTACCCGGTCATATAATGACCAATGTTATAACTCTTGAAAATATGTTCCCACCATCATATCTGGTCGAGATTCAGATCTAATTGGTGTCATGATAGCTCAGACTCAGGATGTCCAAGAAGAAAAGGTGTAACACACATTGTCGAGATGACATTGTAAGATTCTCGGGAATTGAACTACGGAAGCAAGTTCCGAAACCAAAGTTCATCAGTAAACCAAGGAGAGGATGAGGAGGTGGCTGATGAACTCAATGAGATTTCCAAAAGATGGATTTCCACAATTATGTGAACAAGGAAATATCATTTGTCGGATCAAATGATATAATGATGTATGCTCAAGGAAAAACATACACAATTAAACATTAGTTGAAAAGGGTGCCCAAAGTATGGCCCTAGGTAGCATGATCAAATGGTAGAATGGTGATTCAGTGATCAATAGTCTAAGAATGAACGTTCGACCATTAACTTTAAAGCAATAGGGTTGCTAGAAGGGTAGAATCCAAACAGCACCGTCCACCTGTTGGTATCCCGGTTAGAACCAACACGGGGAACAAGAAAGAAAGGTGATGGTGAGAAGTATTACCTATATCAAGAATCCTTAAGAGGTGATGAAATTCTCACGACTTTCTTGATATTAAAGATGGTAATACTCCAAGGTAAAGAAGAACAAATGTTGGATAGCAAGGAACTCAAGGTATAACACAAAACACGAACAAGTTTGTGTTGAACGGAAGGCAATAAAGTGGTAGATGATAAAAAAAATCATCGAGGGTAAGGATGGTATTTCTCATCATGAATTCAATTGTTGATGATGATCACGACAAATTTTGTCGAGAGATTTCATGAGGATGTAATCGATCAGCGATGACATCAAGCCAAAGGAATGATGAAGCAAGAGGTTATTGGAACCACAGGTACGACACAAACTCGGAATGAAGCTTGTTGTTCAAGGCGAAATGGAATGACGAGGGAGATCTGCGTAAGCTTAGCTCATCATCGAAAGTTGTGCTCCGGGGTTAAGGACCAGGTAGCAGAGTTAAAATCGGCACAATAATGATATAGCCGAGCAGGCTAGGATTTACGTTATCGAGTTCAAATTCATAAGTAATGAAGGTTACCAAGAGTTGTTTAACCGCGGTGTGAACTCGATTCAGTTATCAATGTCTTTGAGTGTTTATTAACTCAGAGCCCGTGAAAAAAAATGGAATTAGTGAGAATGTAATACTTGATGAAGAACGCATAAGAAGTAATGCAGTTCCGTGATAATCTCGAGATACTAGAGGGGGTAATACTCGATGACAGATCAAAGTAGAGGTTGGACTGGGGTATTGCTCTACAGAAGACAAGTGCTTAAACTTGCATGAGAAATGGTATTTAAAGGAGAACATGGTCGGAACCACGATTGCAATAGGCCAGATCCCAGATATAAGATGAACTTATACCAAAGGAATAATTAATTAAAGATAAGCTTTAACGATAAGATCTACATCGTGTCCATGGGCATGAACACAAAGTTCAAGGTCGACTCCCACTTCTCCAATGCACAACCTTCCATTCACTTCTCGCGTTCGATGAAGTTGTAGTGTTGAAATTTATCTGGCAAAATACCAGAAGAGTATGGCTCGTGAAACTTTCGAGTTCACACATATTAAGGAAGGCATAGGTTCAATCTGTCATGGTACCATGGAAACATATACGCCAAGCTTCAATAGTGAATACCACCAGCTTGAAAACAGAGCATGGTTCACAAAGCAGTGGATACAATTTACCAAAGGAATTATATACCCATGGAAAGGCTCACAAGGTTATTCAATATGAAGGACATTGTCGGATAAAATCTGACAAAGGGTCTGGTGGTCCATAAGGGATCTGATGTGAGCATCGGTACTCCACCAGAGGAAGAAAGAATGCAACGAGGTCAGATTATAGCAACAACTGACTAACTCAAAGCTCAAATGCAAAAGAATTAAGATTTCCAAATCAAGGGATCAGAAGCATAGGCTCTGATCAAAAAATAAATGAGTTGAATAGTCATAGGTCGACAATCAATCAAGGTTTGAATTGCCGAGAACCAACTCATGTTCGGAGTGACGTCTGAGGCAGGAAGAACAAATTCTAAGGTCTGATTGAGGATTGCGAGCATTCGCAACATATTGAATCAACGAACTCAAATGATGATGACCAAGGATGCCAATAAGATTACCACACTTAAGTGATTAATCATAATGAAAGCAAGCAAGAAACTCCAGAGCAATAGGTTACTGAGGATCAGAAGATCGAATGGTATTTCGAAGACTTCTGTGAAACACATGAACAACTGGGGATGAGTGGATACTCGGTAAGTGTGAGAAAGTATCCGTAGGGATATTTCTGCGGCAAGGAACTACAAGACTGTGGCACAAGGGATTCTTAAAAGTCGGAGAGCAATTCGATGCATCTTATAACAACATGAGAAACTCAGAGTAATGGTATGAACAACAAGTGTATGTCGTTATCCATATGGATATATCGGTAGTAGGGAATTGAAAATGCAGAGGGCACAAGGGTCTCGAGAATGGTCGAAGAGTATCTTCAAAATCTTCTGGTGCAGTAGATGATCATCTGGAATGAGGGGCTCTCCGGGAGAAAGTATTATCGAGAACCTAAAGTTAGATTTAGTACAACCATTTTAACCCGAATAGGAGAGAGATCAGAGTCCCAGAGTATAGACGAGGAATAAAAGATCCTAATACCACCCAATGGTGATGTGGGCCCGTAAGCCACACAGCCATGTTAGCAAAACAGTTTTCACTGACTAGACTCAACTTCGGCCAAGGAGTATGGAAGGGGGATTCCTACAGGCAGTCGGCTTTGATACCAACTTGTGACACCCCCGATTTGACCGTACACTAATCATACACGCAAATGTGTACGATCAAGATCAGGGACTCACGGGAAGATATCACAACACAACTCTACAAATAAAATATGTCATACAACCATCATATTACAAGCCAGGGGCCTTGAGGGCTCGAATACAAGAGCTCGATCATAGACGAGTCAGCGGAAGCAACAATATCTGAGTACAGACATAAGTTAAACAAGTTTGCCTTAAGAAGGCTAGCACAAAATGGGATACAGATCGAAAGAGGCGCATGCCTCCTGCTTGGGATCCTTCTAAACTACTCCTAGTCATCGACAGCGGGCTGCAGTAGTAGTAGGCACCTCCCGAGTAGTAGTAGTCGTCGTCGACGGTGGCGTCTGGCTCCTGGGCTCCAATGTCTAGTCGCAGCAATCGAGTATAGAAAGGGGGAAAAGAGGGAGCAAAGCAACCGTGAGTACTCATCCAAAGTACTCGCAAGCAAGGAGCTACACTACATATGTATGCATTGGTATCAAATGGAATAAGGGTATCATATAGGGTCTGAACTGCAGAATGCTCGAATAAGAGGGGGATATCTAATCCTATTGAAGATTACGCTTCTGGTAACCTCCATCTTGCAGCAGGAGAAGAGAGTAGATGGTAAGTTCACCAAGTAGCATCATGTAGCATAGTCCTAACCGATGATCCTCCCCTCGTTGCCCTGTGAGAGAGCGGTCACCGGTTATATCTGGCACTTGGAAGGGTGTGTTTTATTAAGTATCCGGTTCTAGTTGTCATAAGGTCAAGGTACAAATCCAAGTTGTCCTATTACCGAAGATCACGGCTATTCGAATAGATTAACTTCCCTGCAGGGGTGCACCACATTTCCCAACACGTTCGATCCCCTTTGTCCGGACACACTTTTCTGGGTCATGCCCGGCGTCGGAAGATCAACACGTCGCAGCCCTACCTAGGCACAACAGAGAGGTCAGCACGCCGGTCTAAATCCTATGGCGGAGGGGTCTGGGCCCATCGCCCTTTGCACACCTGCACGTTGTGAACGCGGCCGGTGAACAGACCTAGACTCCCTTATACAAGAGTAGGCGTTCCAGTCCAACCCGGCGCGCGCCGCTCAGTCACTGACGTCACGAAGGCTTTGGCTGATACCACGACGTCGAGTGCCCATAACTGTCCCCGCGTAGATGGTTAGTGCGTATAGGCCGTGACTCAGATCAAATACCAAGATCTTGTTAAGCGTGTTAAGTATCCACGAACGCCGACCAGGGCCAGGCCCACCTCTCTCCTAGGTGGCCTCAACCTGCCCTGTCGCTCCGCCACAAAGCAACAGTCGGGGGCCGTCGGGAACCCAGGCCCACCTCTACCGGGATGGAGCCACCTGCCCCTTCAGCCCCCATCTCCGAAAAGTATCATAAGTAATGTAACAGTATAAGTATATAACATATGCCCGTGATCACCTCCCGAAGTGATCACGGCCCAGTAGTATAGCATGGCAGACGGACAAGAGTGTAGGGCCACTGATGGAATACTAGCATCCTATACTAAGCATTTAGGATTGCAGGTAAAGGTAACAACAGTAGTGGCAAAGACAGGCTATGCAATAGAATAGGATTAACGGAAAGTAGTAACATGCTACACTACTCTAATGCAAGCAGTATAGAGAAGAGTAGGCGATATCTGGTGATCAAGGGGGGGAGGGGGCTTGCCTGGTTGCTCTGGCAAGAGAGAGGGGTCGTCAACACCATAGTCCTACTGGGTAGCAGCGGCGTCGGTCTCGTAGTCTATCGGAGAGAAGAGGGGGAAGAAACAATAAATATTAAGCAAACAGATGCATAGTGATGCATGACATGACAAGTAGCGGTGCTAGGGGTGCCCTAACGCGGTATGAGGTGGTACCGGTGAAGGGGGGAAACATCCGGGAAAATATCCCCAGTGTTTTGCATTTCCGGACAGATGAACCGAAGGGGGAAAGTTGCGTGTTCACTATGCTAGGGATGCGTGGCGGAGAACGGGCTGCGAATCCGGGTTTGTCTCATCGTTTTGAGCAACTTTCATGTTGAAAGTAATTTAATCCGAGTTACAGATTAAAAGATATGATTTTCTAAAGATTTTATTAATCTCTGGAATTTAATTAAATATTTAAATTAATTCGAAAATGGATTGATGACATCACCATGATGTCATGCTGACGTTAGCAGTCAACGGGTGTTGACTGGTCAAACTGACTGTGGGTCCCACATGTCATAGGCTGAAGACTAACAATCTGTTAACATTTAATTAGCAGGTTAATTAGAGTTAATTAGTTAACTAAACATGGTTAATTAATTTAGTTAATTAATTAATTAATTATATTATTATTATTATTAATCCTCTTTTTTGTGTTCTGGGCGTGGGGCCCCAGCGTCATAGGCCCAGGGGCCTTAGTGGGCGCCGGACGCTAGCGGGCGAAAGGCGCGCCCCGAGCGGGCACACGCCCAGGTGTGGGCGGACGAACCCGACGGGCGCGGGCAGGGCGCTCCCCGCCAGGACGCGGGATGAGGCCGTGGCCACGGCGGGGCTCGCCGGCTGGCCACGGCAGGCGGAGGCGGACGCAGGGGGCGGCGCGGTGCGATGGCCAGGAGCAGAGCAGCAGCAAGGGGGGTGGCCACGGTGCGGGAGCGAGGCGGCACCAGGGCGGGATGGAGCAAAGGCCAAGGGTGACAGGGGGTATGGGCGAGCCGGGATGAGGCGGGGCGCGTGCGCGCGCGTGAGGTTGCCGGGCATGGCTGGAGCCAAGTGGCGCGACGGAAGGTGCTGCGGGGCATTGGCGTGTGGCTCTGGCGGGCTGCGGTCCGCCAGAGCAAGGGGGGCCGCGGCTGGGCGAGCCAGCGCGGTCTGCTCGCGAGCGACAGACGGCGGTAGCGGGCAGCGCAGGGCTGCAGTGGGGCGGTGAGCGGGCGCAGTGCGCGGGGAGGTAGCGGCGGTGGTGGTCGTAGACCACGATGGGCAGGGAGTCGCGGCAGGGCGCGGTAAGCACGGGGAAAGGAGGAGAGGCCGAGGGCCTCACTTGGGTTGTAGGTCATGGGGCAATGGGCGTGGGGAGGACGGGGACGACGTTCCAGTGCGGCAGTCCGGCGAGGTGGTGATGAGGATGCATGGCGCTTACCGATCCGGCGACGGGCGCGGGGAAGACGACGTCGGGCAGCGCGGGAGGCGAGGCGTGGTCGTCGGGGCGCCGGCATCGGGTGGCGGCGACGTCGGTGCTGCCTCCCCTTGATCAAGACGGGATCGATCAGAGTTGGGGCGGGGGAGAGGTGGTCGGCGAGGAGGAGGTCGAGGACGGCCGGTGAGGAGGGAAGGTCCGGCGAGGGGCGGTGTTGTCGTGCC